>NC_053116.1:934519-1012019 GCF_010015445.1 Perca fluviatilis
AGGCCCATGGTCAGCTCTTCAAACCCCACAAATGTTACTTTGCTGGAACACACACACACACACAGTTTAAAGTTACTCACATCATCAACATTCCCAGACGTCCTGTCCTTCCAGCAGAAGTGGATCAGGGAGTCGTCGGACTGCTGGACGTACACCGTGCCCTTGCGTTTGTCCGGCGTCACTACGTTGCCCTTCAAGGTCATCTTCCCGGCTCGGAACTCCACCAGGTACTTGCTGGAGCTTCCCCTCGAGCCGCTCACCAAGCTCGGAAAAAGAGCACCTGACGACATCTTTAGAGCTCTCCGTAAACAGGCCTGAACGCTGCAGCAAAAGAATAAAAAGGGGTTAGCTTTCAAGACATACACGTTTAAAAAAACTCAAGTACTGTACTTAAGTTTTTCAATTTTGAGGTACATGTACTTTACTTGAGCATTTCCATTTTCTGCTACATCGCAAGTAATATCGTTATAGCGATATTCAACAACGTTATAGCATATTTACCTCATATCGTGCAGCCCTAGTGTGGATTCAGAGGCTAATAATAAATGGAATCAAACAAATGACTATGTATTATATAGTATTATATATATATATATATATGATGAGGCATTTGATCCCTGAAGAGAAAGTCATGAGCTAGCAGTAAATAGTTAATTAAAACTAGCACCACCTTTACCAATTTCAACATTAAAGTGACGAACACATGAGCGCACAAATAATTATACTACAATAATACGACATATGTTATATCATTCTGAAATGGGTCATTCTGCATAATGAATACTTTACTTTTGGTACTTTAATTATATTTTAGGGCTGATACTTTCGTACTTTTACTTAAGTAAGATTTTGAATGCAAGGCTTTTACTTGTACTTTTTACTCGGCTCTATTACAGCTTTTACTTCTTCCACCACTGACTGTAGAGACGAATCGAGAAGCTATCAGACAAGGGCCATGGGATGCAGCTTATGAGATGCAACCCCGGGCTCAATGATGAACGGATTAGATTTTGGATGTCAAAGTCAAGGTCCCTGTGATCTCACCAAACGCGTTGCCCGCCATAAGGGCCATTACAGAGTCAACGCGAGTGACGCGAACAAGCAACGCGAACAAGCAACGCGAGCGACGCTGCTTCCCTGTCGAGAATGAATACGGACCAAGCGGCCACGGGCGTCGCGTGAAATGCAATATCACCCGCCAACGCAATAGGCAAGGCTCAACTGTATCGAGTCGGCAGACGACCCCCCCGGAGAGTGGCTCTTGTCAGGAGCATAGATATATACCTATGGTCAGGGAGCTGGCTGGCTGATTGTTTTATCAGATGCTTGTTTCCCACCAGTACAGTATGCTACGATTAGGTAGCACTGACCAATACATTGATAAAAGGTCGCTTTATAAATGGTTTAGCAGGTTTTAAAAATATATAAAATACATTTGGTCTCTCTCGCCTCTTGAGGAGGGCACACAGCATAGACTACACACAAATTAATACATACCGAAAAATGTGACTCAGTAGTCCTATGTTTGACGTAAATTGCACAGATATGTTGATTCAATATTTTTATGTACAATACGTGCAGTGTCGCCCTCACCGACAACGCATAGTATTGCGCGCGACCGGCCGCGGTATCAAAAACTGGGACGACATTTATTACGCTGCCCGTCAGCATACCGCGATCGCTACGCTTCGGCCGCCATTATGCGTCGATGCGTAGCCTTATGGACGCTGTGACAACCGTAATCTACGCGTTGACTCTGTAACGGCCCTAAAGGCCTTTTTATAGTTGGGGTCGGGCTCCACGCAGAGCTTCCCGCCGTAGCCTAAAAAGTGGTCTGATGTTTATACTTGTGCGCTGGTGTAAAGCGTCGAAGCTGCGGTGTGTGTGTGTGTGTGTGGGGAGTTTGTGGTAGAGAGAAGTGAGAGAGTGCCGGCGACACCCTTCGGAGCCGGAGCAGTAGCGACTTGAGTCATAGTGAGAGAAACAACAGTGTCTCCTCTGTGCTTTCTGACTACAGTGGGAAATATGTAGCAGGAGAAGTTAACCCTCTCCTTGATTTCATGTTGTTTATGGAGAATAAGAACCAGGAAATGAGTCGGAGAAATGCAACGCTACCAAGCCACGGCCGAAGCTAATGGCGCCGCCGATGACGTAGTTACATAGACTACGCCAGTCCGCCAACCGTCGATTTGACGCACAACTGTAAAATGGCCTTAAGGGTGTGACAGAGTCAACGCATCGGTACGCATACGCGTCCGCAAGGCTACGCGTCCGCAAGGCTACGCATCGCTACGCTTCGGCCGCCATTATGAGAGACCCAAATGTATCTATATATTTTTAAAACCTGCTAAACCATGTTTAAGCGACCTTTTATCAATGTATTGGTCAGTGCTACCCAATCGTAGCATACTGTACTGGTGGGGAAACACACCAGCATCTGATAAAAAGAAATCAGCCAGCCAGCTGCTCCCTGACCATAGGTATATCTATGCTCCCTGACGAGAGCCACTCTCCGGGAGGGTCTGGCTCTGCCGACCGAACACCGTGGAGCACTCTGCTACCCTCTGTTGCGTGGGCGGTGTATTGCATTTCACGCATCGCCCGTGACGCTTGGGTCTACTTGCGTCCGCTGTTTAGACTATGAAAGGGAGCGCGTCGCTCGCGTTGACTATGTAACGGCCCTAACTCAATAATTCCTACGCTTATTATGACAAACTTCCAAATGCCTAATGTGATCAAATCACGAAGTTATTACATTTTATACCCAAAAGGTCAACTTCATTGTGACATTATAACGTTCTGCAAAACCACCTTTCTGGCCATTACTCAATGTCATAACTCAGGAACAGACAGGGAAAGGTTTAGTCGGGTAATGTTGCTGAATAAGGGACACTAACGATCGTCTTGAAACGGAGGTTATTGTTTAGATCTGTGTGTGTTGTGTGTGTGTGTGTGTGTGTGTGTGTGTGTGTGTGTGTGTGTGTGTGTGTGTGTGTGTGGCATCCACGTTTCGCCAAAAAAAATACACTAAATACATTGTATTGCCTCAAAGTCTTTACTACTTAGATTATGAGTCTGGAGTCCAGACATTGATCGTTAACTTGACTGGTTGGCGGAGGGATACAACAACGTTACCTTGACTGGTAGGCGGAGGGATACAACCGTGAGGCTGTAGCGTTAAGTTAATCTAACGTTAGTAAACGTTACTTAGCTAGCTATAATTCTTGCAACTATTTCGTATAGTAGCTAGTGCAACACTTTAATCTGACCGTAACAATACTGTAGCTGTCTGATCCAAAAGGAGCACTTCGTTTGTGTCACAAAAGTGTCAAAGCGAAGCTAACAATCTAGCCAGCTATCGTTAGCTGTGTCATACTGGTTGTCGATGCTAACGTTAGCCCGTGACTTTGCTAAACCGACGAGCTGCGACGCCCAAACTAATTTGTACTTTAAATATACCTATCTGGCAGAATTCATTCAACATTTAGAAATAACAGCCACATTTGTGAATGAGCAGCTTTATGTAAAACTCAAGTTTACACATGAATCGTGTTCAAATACCTGAAGTTGGGTAGAGCAGAGTTTATCAACAACTTTTTCTTCTTTGCGTCGCTTGCTTGCTAGTAGCTGACTTCCTGTTCTTCTTCTTCTCTTGATTAATGGCATATTGCAAACAACTTCTAGGTGCATACCGCCACCTACTGCACAGCAGTGTGTTACAGCATATGTCATTTTACGATTATCTCAAATTCTACTATAGTCTTTTAAAAATGTAATTAGTGCCTTCCTGGTGATTCTTATAGCAGAAACACCTGTCTTTACCTCATACGATGTGCAGTGACGTTACAATTTTACGTTGTTTTTTTTTCTTGTCGGATTCTTTCTTCTGGTTCACAGAAAAGTGCAAGAATATTCGATACCAAGTCCCTATTTGCTGGATATATGTTATGCAAGACTTTTAAAGCAAAGCTCCTAATACAGACGTTGTCTCCAACTAGGCAAATTTCCTTGCCAATTTATTTCTCCATAAAGCAAAGCCTTTTTTTATTCTTGGTAATCTCAGCTCCTCCGAGGGTATATCTATACATTCAACAAACAGACATGTAGTAGTGGGCATTCAGTAGACAAATAGTAATATGGACACATACTGTACAATAGAGACACCAATATACATATAGGTACATAGCAACATAATATACAAAAACACAAATATACAAATAAGACATACTATCAAGACAAGTACACATGGAGTGGGATGTAAAGTGCAAAATATCTATACAAATATTATATCTATTGGTATACCACTATCAAATAGATCGATCATTGAAATAATGAAATAGTCTACATGTAGAATGCCGTGTGATTCCCACCAATGACTCAATTCATTTGTAGGTTTCCTTGTAATGTCGTGTGCGCGCCTGATGTCACCGTGAGCGCGTATTGGAGAAGGGGGCGGGTGCCTGAGTGGGAGCGTTTCCGCGCGACCGCCAGCAGGACTGACAGGCAGCTCGCTCCCCGGCTCCCTCCCTCCCTTATATACTGTCTATGCTCCCTCCCCGGCGTAGCCGTTAGCTCGGTCGGTGCACTACTTGCTCTTTGAATGGTTTAGCGGCGACAGGCAAAGCAGGACTGTGATGCGAGTACTATAAAAGGAACCGAGTTACTGTTCACGTCAAAAAAGAAACAGAAGCCACACCGAACCAAGGTAAGATATGCACGGTTAGCCGGGGGGAGGTAAGCTAGTCAGCTCTGCTGCCCTTGGATTAGTTAGCGAGCTAACTGCTAGCTGTCTTATATTCAAACCTGGCATATCGCTAACCAACATGGATGCTGCCTGCTGTGTGCTTTCCTGGAGAGATTATCCGCGGCTTTAACCACGGGTTTGATTCCCCCTGACGACCCGGCCGGTATTTTCTAGTTCGGTTGCCAGTCACGCACGTTTAATATATGTGACGTCAGGTTCCGATCCAAAATGCGTCATATATATATATATACTGTTGGTTCTAACGTCTTGTGTAAAAACAGTGAGAAAGACATCACAGTCACAGGATAAATCCGGATTTGTAGTCTGCAGCCAAAGTGAGGGGCCAGTGTGTTTTTGATCTCTCGCCTTTCCGTGGGAACGGTACAGACACAGGTGCAACTTCCCCTTGCAAGTTGATTTAATAGCATGTCAACGAAATATAATATAGCTAAGTGGTCCAAACGATTCCCACTGTATTGTTCTTAACGGGGCAGGTCCTATCAATAGGAGGAGAGCTGCTACTGTCTTCTCCTGTCCTCTTGCGATGTGTACGTGGAGTGGCAGGTGGCTGACTGCGTGGGCGTCACTGTGCACGCATGTTTATGGCAGAATATGTTATAAACATTTCATAATGAAAGCGTTATTATACAGTCGCCCGTTTTGGCTCGGGTCAGCCACTTTGGCTCTATCATTAACTACAGTTGTAATCTTTTTGATCAGATTGCAGGCAGCAGTATTATATATACAGTCATGGTCATGTGTTATTGTAGATTTTCTAGCCTAATAGTGATTGTGAGCACAGACAGACATAAAAGCCCCAGCCTTATCTATTTATGTTTTTGTCAGAAATGATTAAAATATCCCTTCGGAATTTTAACTTGCTTTGTGTAGAGCTGGGCGATATGGGGGAAAAAAAAAATCTAATATCACGATCTTTTGGACCAAATACATCGATGGCGATATTGCGTCGATTATAGGGTTGACCGTTGGTGCTTTCACAAAATATTACCACAATGAGAGTTTTGATAAATAATCATCAGTAAAGTGGATATAATGACTATGTGAGTAAAGGCAAATAATAGAACAGCTAGAACAGTCTGGAAAAGTTAAGAAAATGACATCACTTTAGTGTAACGCAGCCTAAAAGACACAATATTACGATATCCAAAATTGAAGACGATATCTAGCTTAATATATCAATGTCGATATAATATCGATATATTGCCCAGCCCTACACTATTTTTTTTGTGGACCAATCCATTGTAGTGAAGTGGCTATACATGTACTGTATCTGTGCAGTCATGTTTTTGTCTGAAAATCTGTTATGAAAAGCAGTATGTTGTGGATTTGTCTTTTTTTTGTGACAATTTCTTCAGGGAGCGTGTCACTTAGTATAACTGTCAAAACTGTCCATATTAGCATGGAGTCCATATCAGCATAAGAGCTGACACGGCACAGTCGTTTTGCAACCAAAAAGCAATTAGTCTATTTTCAGATACTAGATGGCCAGCACTCTAATTAAGATTTCAGTTAAACAAATCTTATGTGAAGAAAATTGTATTTTCATAGTTCGTGAAGAAGATGAATTTCTTGGGTGCATCTCTGTAGTCTCACACAGATTATTTGCACATATTTGTGAAACAGTCTCTACTCCTGAAAATAACATATTACTAACTAAATATATGCTCTGATCAGTATGTAGCATCAGCTACAAGTATTGCTACTTGGGGTTGTCCTGGAGAAATGGTGACTGGAAAACCAACCTGGTTGTCCTTGTATTTGGATTAAGACTATCTCAAAGTACTGGGGACAAAAGTATGTATATTTTGGTGCACTTTCACTCAAATGGCAGAGTTCACAATCTCACAATGAGCAAACCCAAATGAAACAAAAATGACCAAAAAGAGACACGACTACAAAGAGACATGGTTTTATTTCAGTTAGCCTAATAGCTGGTTTGATTTGCATTGAGAGATGATCTTATGGAAAGTACCCCATGCCAATCAGTAGGTATGGTGAAGGGTATGTGATGAGTAGGGGGGCTATTTTAATTCCAAAGACCAAGGGAACTTTATCAGGATGCATAGTATCCTGGATCCATGAAATAACTGGCCTTTACAAATAAACATCTGCCTACCTCTTTGGGAATTTAACATAGGGGTGGACTGACTTATGCACCCTGTATTTTAAGAACAAAGAACAAAGAAAATTGGTGTCCTTAAAGGCTGGATTTTTTCCTCATTTTTTGTATTAAGGCATTAAGATCAATTTCCAGAAGAGGAATTTTTTATTCCTCTTTTTAGTCAACTTTAGCATGGGTGTGTAAACACATGGTTTCATTCATTAAGTGCTTAAATGATGCATCCATTGCATCAACTTCAATGAGTGGCCCTTTCCGGCATTTCAAATCTGAGTCAGTTTTATTTTCCAGTCATTGTCCAGGAAACATTTGACCAAATTGTATGAATTTTTCTGAGTCAGCTGGTGTGTGTAAGGGTTGAGGAGAACGCATGATGGCGGATGATGTCATCAGAATGAGGTCTGCTACAATTGGTCATCGGTGACTCATAGAAAAAGCCAGTTACATCAAATCAGGTTACACCTAGATAAAGAGCAGTAGTAGGTCAGAGAGGGGGGGGATTATCGCTGCTGCCACCCTGCAGCTACACTGCTGGGAACTAAATGTGCTTCAGTTTACTGCTGATGTATTATAACAAATAGGGCTGCCTAAACTAACAGTTACTAGTGTGATCAATTCATCTGCTGTCTTTATTTTCAATTAATAGGTCAATTAGCAGGGTTTCTGCTGGCTCAGAATGGGCCTTTGCGGGGGAGGGGGGGCTGCTACAGTTTGAAGTTGATTGGGCTGCTTACAGTAAAGGCAACATTTGTTAGGTAAATTGCTCTTAAACACATTTAGAGAGGAATTGAATTGCTATTTTGATTCTCAATTCTTATCATTTTGGTGATGGTGATTTTCCTTATGGGGCTGGCTAAAACCCCAAAAATCCTCCTATGCAGGAAAAAACCTGAAGAAGTCTATCAAATGACCTAGTGAAACATGTCATCACACTTTCTCAGAGCCCATGGGGACATTTGCACACTTGTTTGTCTTGTTTTTGTGCAATATTTAATTTGCAATGATTTTAAACAGAGAAAAAGCAGCAGCAAACTTGTTTCTGTTTTATTAGGATGTTTTACTTTTATTATAAGTCGGCCTACACCACACGTGTCCAACTCAAGGCCCGAGGGCCAAATCCCGGCCCCTTGCATATTTTGATATGGCCCGCACATCAATTTAGGTCCACGATAAATTTTGGCCCACAAAGTTTTTGTTGCTTATTTCTACGTTTTTGACACTTTTTCAGAGGGGTTTTTGGTGCTTTTCCGACTTTTGGGGGGGGGGCTTTTTCTGACGTTTTTTCCCCTATGTTTTTATTGCTTTTGCTACCTTTTTCTGTTTAGTTTTTCTATGATCAATAAGGAACTTTTTTCTGACTTCTTTTAGGACTTTATGTCGACCAGACTGTAAGTGAGAAGACTTTATAAGGCATACGGTCAAAGATATTTGACTTTTCTCTTAAATAAAAGCACGTCTATGAACATTTTTCCAGTGTGAAGTTGAGTTTGACACCCCTGGCCTCCACCATTTACCTAACCGATTGTGCCTATTCTAAACTTGGGTAACGTAGAGTGGCGGACCGGGACAGTTTCCTGTCAGAGTGTCTCTCCTGTGACCCTTGACAACCTAAAATGATCCCCCAGCTGGGAATCCTCTTTGGCTCACTGGTATTTGGTATTGATATTTGTATCCCCACATACTGTATGAGGCTGACAGGGTTACTCTTCAGTCCCTGACATTGATGGACCACTGCAGGAACTGGGCTTTACACAACCACTTGATTCCTAATTGATTGATTGTCATTTTCGAAAACCAATTAATTAGGGAGAGACCAGCGCAGTGTATATTGTTATCATACAGTGATTAACGAACACTCCTTTGCTGTTTATTTTCAGTTCTTGTGGTTTTTTTAAGCTGCATTTGATGCTGTCCAAATGCACAGTGCCTGCTTTGGCATCACTTATTGTCTTGAGGTGTGACCAGAAGTAGCCTAGGGCTGATATGAGGAAAATATCTCATTGCGATTATTTTGACTGATATTGTGTTTGCGTGAGTGAGGATCTGTACTAAACAAAGATTTTCTATTTATATATCTGCATTTATGTCAAAACCTCGAGACTTTCAAACATCAACACGTCATATGTATTTGTGTCAAAATGACATATAAACATCTTTTCCTATTCTATGTTGCCTGGAAACTCTTCCAACACGCTTGCGTGTCGTGTGAAAAATAGGCGTTGGTCTTATTTCTAGCACGCACGCGTTTCCTGAGACGTGCGTGTGCTACACAGGCAGTGTGCACGCTCTAACCTGTTAACACGGGAGCCCAAATAAAAACGGACACGCCCCGCAGCCAGTGTGCAGGATCCCACAAAATGTCTGGGGCAAATGCTTCCTCACTCAACATTTTCTTGAGCGAGGACGCCTAAGCCCCCCCAGCCAAATACGTGCACCTAAGTCTTCCACAAAGCCAGGGCAAACACGGCAGGTGTACAGTACATCTCCCTCCTTATCAGAGAAGCCCCAGATCTCCTCTATGGCTGCTGATGAGTCAGGTCAGGAGACTTGTCGTGAGCGCGTGCAGCGGTCATGTGAGCCGGTCAGATATTCACCTTCACTTTCCCTTCTGCTGCCCTTCACACTTTTCTGTCTCTTTCTCTTTCTCACACTGAACTAGGGCTGAACGGTGAATCCTTTTCAAAATCGACATCCAGATTAGATCAGATAGACCTCGATTCATCGAATGTGCAATATGTAGTTGAATGTTTGGTGTAACATTTTGTATTCCTCTTTTTATTATTATAGTTGCTGGTTTTTTAAAGTGCTCATATGATGTATTTCAGGAGAATAATGATAGCCAGCAGCATAACAAAATAAATCTGAGGGCCAACAGTCCTCGGATACCTTTTATACATTTACACATTACAACTTTACAAAATGAATTCTAAAATGAATACAGTCACAGTGACTGGTGACTCTTGTAATAGGCTATACAGTACAGTATGTGCACACCATTTTCCCAGTATACCTGAGTACCTTCATTACTGTAATGTTTGTGTGTGTGTGTGTGTGTGTGTGTGTGTGTGTGTGTGTGTGTGTGTGTGTGTGTGTGTGTGTGTGTGTGTGTGTGTGTGTGTGTGTGTGTGTGTGTGTGTGTGTGTGTGTGTGTGTGTGTCCATTGAATAAAGCTCCCAGACAAATACTGACAGGGAGACAGCTGATTGGACACTAGCTAATGAATTTGTGTGTGTGTGTTGTATAAAGGTATCCTAGGACTGTTGGCCCCTCCATTTTTATTTTGTTATGCTCAGCTTATCCAAGTGCTGGCTATCGATATTCTCCTAAAATACAAAGTCAAAGGTAACTTGAAGTTTTGCTCGCTCACATGCAGTTGCTACTTTTAAGTACTTCAAGTACTTGTGCATATGTTTTGGGTGGCTTAAAATCTTCAGGGACAAATCAGTGCATTATTATTATTATTATTATTATTATTATACAAAGCATGTGTTCCCTGTGGGATGTTTTCACTTTAAACAAACCACAACACGGTTCTCTTGGAAAAGCGGGGAGATGCCCAAGTCACCTCTCCGTCTCGGCAGTGACCTATTCCGGAAACTCAGAAGTTGTGGTACAGGTTGCCAGCATTGAATGCTTTTCATGACTATTGAAGTATGTATGTAATCTGACATATGATAGCGTGTACAACTGGTTTAACCTCACAGCCTATTTTATTTTTTTTTTGACAATTTTTCCGTCACTACTGTACTACATTAATGTATCTCGCACAGAGCTCTGATTGCCTCAGTTATGTTCCCAGCTGAAGTGGGCGGTGATTTGGATGTTTGGAATGAGGCCATTTCTTTGTGTGTGTGTGTGTGTGTGTGTGTGTGTGTGTGTGTGTGTGTGTGTGTGTGTGTGTGTGTGTGTGTGTGTGTGTGTGTGTGTGTGTGTGTGTGTGTGTGTGTGTGTGTGTGTGTGTGTGTGTGCGCGCGCGCTGATCTAAATGAATGAACCGCACGCTCTAACAATCATGGAACATTGAGATATATATATTAGGGCTGAAACGATTCCTTGAATAACTCGAATAATTCGATTACAAAAAATCAAAATGACTTGCCTCGAAGCTTTGTTAAATCAGTGTTACCAACGTTGTATCGCTGACGGACGGTGTTTCCGCGCGGAGCGTTATTACTGTCGCACAGACGCGGCTCAGTCTGCTGCAGGCGACACATGCTAGAGCGTAAATAGCGAGGGGCTAAGAGAAGAGACAGGCTGGAGAAAACGACAGAAAAGGTCCAAAGTTTGGAATCAGTTCAAACGTAATTAAAACTCTGTACAGTATGTCTACTGCAAAATAGGGCTGGGCGATAAAACGATAACGATATGTATCGCGATAGACACGTAATCAATATCAATAGAAAATGCGGTCGATAAAACATTCGATAACTTGTTTTTCTTCATCAGAAGAAACCAGAGGTTGTGAATCAAGTTTGGTTGCATGAACAAAGGCTCTTTGGCAACCTAGCAACGTAGGGAGTGACACTCTAACAGCCAATCATGTAACAGTATCATGTTTGGTTGCGCCACATTGCTGTCTCGTGTTCTTCAATAACAGAACCGGCGTGGAGTGATAAGTGGAAAGTGAGTGCCGCAGCGAGCGAGGAAATCGTTGATAAAACAGGAAAAGTCAGTATGGCAGTTTTGGGGATTTTATAAGTCTGAACGTAGTCAGACCAATGTCGTCAGACCGTCGTCCCCACCAACACTGGTAATACCATAAACTTGTTTTACCACTTTAGCCGCGCTAACACTTTGGAGCACGGCCGTATTCGCCATCAACGTCGAACAACATCTGCAGCTGCAACACGGCACAAGCAGCAGACCGCCATGGAGAGGTACTCTGCATCAGCGCCTTACTAAACGCTACAAAGAAATAACGGAGGCAGACGTGCTGAGCACTGTCCAGAAGCCAGGTTACCAACCTAGCACTAAATCTGCAGAAAATAGTTCCTTCTCAGGTTTCTTATATTTAGCTAACACTTTGCACTATTTTATGACACTTTATTAAGCATTTCTTACTTATTCTTTAATTTTGCGCCTTAATGCTTTAAACCATATCGCCCAGCCCTACTGCAAAATCAAACTAGCTTACCACGATAATAGCACGACGTCTAACTTAATCATCCATTCCACGAAGAGGACCGACCAAAGTAAATCACAGAGTCGTATGGACGGTGGAACTACACCAAACACAACAACTACCAAAAACAAAGACAATAAAATACGTAGTGGTGACCACGATCTGATGAGCCGACGCGTTGACTATCCCTTCGGAAAAACAGCTGATTGTTGCGCATCTCTCTGTGTCTCTCTCTCTCTCTCGCTCTCTCTGGAGAAACAGCTGATCAACGATCTAATAGCATAAATGTAACAGAGCTGTGTGACATTATAATCAAATATATAAATGAAAATAGGTTGAGTATAACTAATATTTACATATAGGCCTACTGTATATCAGTCTCAGGTTGAAACTTGTAGTTCTGAAAGTTAAGTTGCACAACTTAATGTAATGTTTGTGTATTTTAATGTATGCCTTAGTTTGAGGTTGATATCATTTGAAAAAAAAATGTAATGTAATATGTAACATGTAATATGGCACTTAAATGCACTTAATATGTTTAGTTTTTTGAGAGATGATATTGTAAGCAATGTAGGCAATACAAATGTTGCTTTTTCCAAAAATATAGCCAAGTAAGAACCCATTACATTTGGGGGTGGATCCAATTCACAGGCCGGATATACAAACTAGTTTTCACTTCCGTCAAAATCACAAGATAGAACATCTGTGTTCACATCGACGTGGTGTCGGAATAACCTGAAAAATGTGTTCTCGACTGGGAAAAAAAATCCCACTGCGTTGACATTGTGAGACAGGGCATGCCTATCCGAATGCCCCTCTAGTTTTACTATTATAATAGCGCTTCAACTAACCATTGTTTTCATTATCGAATGATTTTAGGATTATTTTCTCGATTAATCCAGTTCCACTATTAATTTGACTATTATCGCCACTGTTCATCACATCCACAACCGGCCCGTCAGACACCGCCTACCAAGAGCCTGGGTCTTTCCGAGGTTTCTTCCCAAGAGGGAGTTTTTCCTCGCCACTGTCACACTGCTTGCTCTTGAGGGAATTACTGTAATTGCTGGAATTGTTGGGGCTTTGTAAATTATAGAGTGTGGTCTAGACCTACTCTATCTGTAAAGTGTCTCGAGATAACTCTTGTTATGATTTGATACTATAAATAAAATTTAATTGAATTAATCGTTCTGTCTATGAAATGTCAGAAAATATTGGATTGTTAAGGAGAAACTCAGGAGCAGTACAACTCGAGAAATGTTTTGGTATATATTTAGCAATGTTATTGATTGGAAGAGTTCCATTGGTTCTGTCTCTTTCCCAGCTCTTTAAGGCTCATAAGTGTTACCATTAGAGACGAATGATTTGGTCTGGTATTGTCTGATCATTTTTTACTGCGTTATGAGAGCCTCATTGATAGCAGCAGACAGGCGTTATGGTGGAATTCCCAGAAGACCACTGGAGGTGAATATATGTGAGCCGTGAGAGAGGAGCTGAGGATGATGGGAGTGTTTAACCTCCAGTGAAAACTTGATGCCCCGACTGTTAACGTCTCCTTGATGATAGTATGCAACATAGCAAATTAAACCTCAATCTTCTTCCATTTAAAAGGCTTTTAGATAGGGCTGGGCAATATAACGATATTATATCGACATCGTGATATGAGACTAGATTTCGTCTTCAATTTTGGATATCGTAACATCGCGATATGACAGTGTCCTGGTTTTACAGGCTGCGTTACACTAAAGTGATGTCATTTTCTCAACTTAGCAGGCTGTTCTAGCTGTTCTATTATTTGCCTTTATCCACTTAGTCATTGTATGCACACTATTGGTGATTATTTCGCACGCACGCCTCGACAGGCGAGTCTGATAACAGGTTAACGTTACAGTGATTGACCACAGCAGGTTGACGGTGGGTTGATTTCCTCCAAAAGTTGATTCGGACTTAACTTTTTGCAAAGTTAAGTCATTAAGTTAACTTATTCAAAAACAAACGAAGAAGATCTTTTGTTTTAAACCGGACTGTCTGACGAGCGAGGACAAATGCAGCGTTTGTGAACGAACGCTCAGGCAGCCGGTGCCTCACTGTATTGGCATCGTGCGCGGCCGTACTAGCTTAAGCTTTATCAAATAGCCTGAAAAGATACCAGGCTGCTACAGTGTAACCATACAGACGTCTCTACACACATCAGACTGCTCGCCCGCGACGTTTTTCCCGTTCTTTGCTGAGATGGACGACGTAGCGCCGCGCAAATTAGCCAGCGACTACCGGACATTTAGCTAGCAGCTTAATCCCTGCAAAACACCCCATTGAATTTCAGCCTGCCAGGACTGGGTCCGAATATTCCAAAATTCGTCCAATGGGTACAGATATTTGATTTTCAAATAATTTCTTTTTTTTACTCACGGCGGTGAGCATGACCAGTCCACGAACAGTAAAGGCAATGAGTCCGTGTTATCTTATTTGACAGAAATCTATGCATTTACCTGTTATTTAGTGATGTGACATACAGTACAGGCCAAAAGTTTGGACACACCTTCTCATTCAATGTGTTTCCTTTTTATTTTCATGACTATTTACATTGTAGATTCTCACTGAAGGCATCAAAACTATGAATGAACACATATGGAATTATGTACTTAACAAAAAAGTGTGAAATAACTGAAAACATGTCTTATATTTTAGATTCTTCAAAGTAGCCATCCTTTGCTTTTTTTATTAATAAGGAAAACAATTCCACTAATTAACCCTGACAAAGCACACCTGTGAAGGTAAAACCATTTCAGGTGACTACCTCATGAAGCTCATTGAGAGAACACCAAGGGTTTACAGCGCTATCAAAAAAGCAAAGGGTGGCTACTTTGAGGAATCTAAAATATGTATGTATATATATATATATATATATATATATATATATATATATATATAAAAATATATGTTTTTATTTAAAGCATATTTGCCTAATACTGAAAGTATTTCCAGTACAGTGTCTGTTCCTTAACTAAAAAGACACCAGTTTTTCCTGTTCTCTGCATCTTGGGTGGCATTTAAGAACCAAGTACTTAAACTTACTAAGTGTAGTGCCTTTTAGAATGGTTTGCACTAAAGAGAAGACACCCAATACTTTAAGCTTTTTCTTTGTCAAAGTCTCTGCAATTAGTGTACTTGAATTTTATTCATCTGCAACATTATGTTGTATAATAACAGTTTTGAACAATAAATGTTCTCAAAACTACATACTATGTTTATTTATCTTTAAAAAAAAATAAATACATTTAGCAGTTTGGTTTTCCTTAGGGTTTATGTAACCTGGTCTGAAATGGTTCTATTATAATTTATATATCGCAATATATATCATTATCGCAAGAGGCTGCAATGTATATCGCAATATGGATTTTAGGCCATATCGCCCATCCCTAGTATCTATCTATCTATATCGTCCGTGTAACCGATAAAACATTATAACATGAGACACCATCCAAACTGTTCTATAGCTTAACATAGCATAACATTTATAGTAGGGCTGTCAAACGATACATTTTTTTTAATCGCTGAATTTCTATAGTTAATCGCGATTAATCGCATGTTTTATCACATGATTAAAATTCTATTTTGCATTTCAGAACAGTTTTTAAGTACATATTAACAATGGAAAGCAATTCATACCAGTCTATCTCGATTGGGAATCAAATGAATACAAAGAAAGTGACTTTATGAACTTGATTTTAAGATTTGTATTTGTTTATTATGTATTTATTTACTGTAAACAAAAGAAAACTGTGTGAATCTAGTCACACATTTGAATCTAGAATCAATATTTGGGGTTGGGTATTGTTTGGTTTGGATACCGGTGCTAAAGCGGTACTTTTAAAACGGTACCAGTGCCTTAACGGTGCCTGAACTGATACTTTTTAAGAAAGTAAAAAAAAAAGAGGATACTAAACAGCAGTTGGCGACATTAAAGAACGGCTTGTTTATTGCTAAGGCCATATGGTCAAAATTAAATGATTTAATAATAATGTAATAACTATAAGAATAACTTATTTCACTAGTAAATAGCTGTTGAATGACAAAAACAACCACCAGATGGGAAAAGGGCATTTAACAATAACTTTGAATGCACCACGAGGCTGTAGGTTACCAGTTTCATTGTCTGTGTTTTTCCGACAACGGCAGCTGCAGATTGTTACATCCCGGTGTTAAATCCTCTACAGTGAAATAGAGACAAACTTTACACTGTTTAGCTTTAGCTGTCAGCATTGTAACTGTGTTTAGTCCAGCTACTAGCTAGCGGTAGGCTAACGTTAGCTGCTGTCGAGTGTAGTATTAATTAGTGTGACGTGCAGCGATGTAACGTCTGTTTCAGAGCATCAGAGAGCAGCGCAGGCATATCAGTGGCACCGGATTGAGGCACCGAAATCCGCGTTGCTATTCCTGCAGCAGCAGGATGTGTTACGAGGAAGTATGGCAAAGTGCGGCAAAGGGTCAAAATAGTCGCCTGTTAGGTACGACGAGTGAAGTGAAAATAAATTAATAAATGGCAGCAAGCAATTAATGTAATTTAAAAAAAATTAGCGCGTTATGCTCAGCCCTTAATTGCATTGCGATTAACGCGTTAATGCTGACAGCCCTAATTTATAGCAATAAGTGATATGTAACCTTATTTCAGCATTTATCTTATGAAAAAAACAGAAAATGTAATAATAAAAAGTAGAGATGCGCCGATGACCGGAATTGGCCGGTTTTCACGTGCTCGGCCAAGACCGGCGAGCAGCAGGTCAGTCTGACATATGCCGATTTCATGCCGTTCAACGCTACAATTAACTGACTACAGAAGTTATACGAGTTACATTTCTAAAGGATGCATGCACACGGACGCCACAGCACGCTCTCTTTTTCCTTTCTCTCAACTTCTCCGCCGTGTGTGGCTCGTACCCGCTCGCGGTGTGAAGCGTGTGTCGGCGCTATTCTCACACATGTAGAGAACCTGAATTAACCTGCAACATGTCAGCTGTTTGGGAATTCTTCAGAGTGTGTGCAGAAGATAACAAGTTTGCAATATGCAACACCTGCAAGGAGAAAGTAGGGCGTGGAGGAACGACACCAAAAACCCAAATCACATTTTTTTAGTGGGATGTTGGATGTGAAAAGAAGGAAATGGTTCTTCCATAACATTGCATTTTTAGACTCCCACACCGGGAGTAATTTATATAGTTATATTTTATAGTGATCCATTATCTGTTCAACACATGTACAATGTGCAAAATGTTCTATTAAAGAAAAGATAGAAAATAAATATTTGTTTGTGCTGTAAAGTGGTTAGAAAAAATGAAATCGTCTTTGGCTAAAATCGGTATCGGCTGGCCTAACTCAAAGAAAATCGGAAATTGGAATCGGCCTAGAAAATTGGAATCGGTGCATCTCTAATAAAAAGAGGAATAAATAATGTTAAACCAAATGTTACACCAAACCTTCAACTAAACGTTGCACATTCGATTAATCGCCGTCTTTGCGATTGGCTAATCGCATTCTATCAAATCGCAATTTTGACTTTAAAACGAGTAAAGGGTCAGCCCTAGTCGTCGCAGCCGCAGATTGCAATGTTTAAAATGTCGAGAGGTACACGCTAGGTCCATTAACTTAGGGCTGGGCAATATATCAATATTAATATATGACGCTATATGTCGTCTTAAATTTTGGATATCGTAACATCGTAATATGTTGTAAAGTGTTGTCTTTTCCTGGTTTTAAAGGCTGCATTACAGTAAAGTGATGTCATTTTCTGAACTTACCAGACTGTGGTAACTGTTCTATTACTTGCCTTTACCCATTTAGTCATTATATCCACTTTATTGACGATTATTTATCTAAAATCTCATTGTGTAAATATTGTGAAAGCAACACTACAATATCGCCTCGATACCAATGTATTTGGTCAAAAATATTGTGATATTTGATTTCCTCCATATCACCAGCTCTATTTCAAATAGTGCATGTGGAGCCAAACCCTTTGTGTACATTACACCCACACATCCAGTACTGACTGAGGTTAAAGACTGCTCATATTGGACAGTGTCACTGGCTGTAGCTGGGTGTTTGGTGTCCAATGTACCTTCCCTGGATAAACAGAGGTTTAATACCCGAATGAAAGGGAGGACACACACTCTTATCCAATCAGAAATGGGATTTGGCCGGGTTTAGCTAAGGTGTTCACGGATGTACATTGCCAGGATAAAGCCTGACATCGCATTGCACCGGATGTGTGTTGCTGTTCTAAAAATCCCGTTCGCTACGGGAAACAACAACAACCTTGAAGCTACCAGGCTACACGCTGAAAATGGCAAATTTGGGCGAAA
This sequence comes from Perca fluviatilis, assembly GCF_010015445.1. NCBI lineage: Eukaryota > Metazoa > Chordata > Actinopteri > Perciformes > Percidae > Perca > Perca fluviatilis. Next base: position 952,885 of record NC_053116.1, read on the forward strand.
ATTCTGGAATGTGCAAGAAGTCAGGCCTGCTTGGTTCTTTCTAGGGATGCACCGAATCCAGATTTTTGGGGTTCGGCTGAATACCAAATCCACTGGTTAAGATTCTGCCGAATCCGAAACCGATTACCGAGTCCTACTCCCATCCTCAGTCCATTAACAAGTCCACAGCAGTGTATTTTTCATTTTATTTTATTTATGTACTGTAAAAAAGAAAAAAAAGAATAGGCAACATTATGCCAGGAAGACAAGTGGGACAAACTATTTTGACAATTACCATAGGCCTATGTTTACCCTATCTCAAGATCCAATCAATATCCAAAATATTAGCCTTTTAGATTTATAATCCCATAAAGTAGGCTACTAATGGTCGTCTGGTTAACACCAGTTTTTAGCAGTGACTGTCCTCCCTTTGCCGTACCTGAAGTTGCTGCATTTTGGCTGCTGTCTGTATATTCCTTCATGCACAACTCGTATTCTTTCGGATGTTTCATACCAAATGTTGTAACAGCGGCCATGTTGTGTATAGTTTAGGGTCCTCGCCAACACAAGACCAATCAGCATTGCTAATTGAACATGTAGCTGGACTTGAATGGCCTTCTTTTGACTGAAAGTACTGCCAAACAACACTTATTCTGCTCACCAGTTCCATGTCCACTTTCTCACAGCCTACTGAATTGAACGCTCCACCTACGTAAACACCTTCTCGTAATCAGCGGCGCCGTCATTACGGCGACCAGCGTAGCGAGCGTAGCGAGCGTAGTGAGGTTCTACTGTGAATGGTCATTGTGGTCATACAGTATTTGGTTAGTTCAGTCATTACACAGCCAAGGTTTTGAGGCTGAATTTTTACAGTATTTGATTGTTAGCAATACAGGTGCGTAATTATCAACTGTCAGTGATGAACATCAACAGTTCTTATGCCTCACACATAGGACTTGTCACATACTATTTTAGAAGTCACTGTCAAGTCACAATTATCTGTAAAAGATTTAAAGGTAGGTTTTTTTTGCCCACAGGCAGTGACTTATCAAAAGTTTAAAGATAGGAAATGCAAGAGGAAGCGCCTTCTTCAGATAAAACAGGACTGTCACACTAACGCAAAGCTCTTTTGCACACACACACACACACACACACACATAGACGCATAGACTGATGCTGTTGAAATAAACTCATGACAGGAGAACTGCTGATTTGCAGCCCAGTAAAGGGAAGTGCTTGACCAACGCCAATCTCCCTGAGTAATCTCACTGTATGTGTTAAGCAAGGCCCAAAAAGTCCCAACTTCTCCAATAGAGCTGTAGCACACTTGTCGTACTTGTTGTGAATGTTTGAATTGGTGTCGAGAAGGATCACATCAAACAACGTGACATCGTGACTATCATGACTTTGCGTAAACATACGCGCCACGCATTTCATACTACTCGCTACAGCGTAAATTGACACACAATCGCAAGGTAATGTAAGTCAATGGAGGCCAAACGGCGTTGATAAACACACTAAAAAGCGATTATGCGTCTTGATAACACGCCAATAATGGCATACGAATTGGCGTGTCATACATACGCCACTTCATGAGATCAGTCCGCATCAAATGTGGAGGATGCTATGTACAGAATATTTCCAAAGCTTCAGTCATAACGCTGACGACCTTTGAATTCTTAATCAGCATTTGACTTATCAGCCAACGGGAACCCCGATAACAATATATCCGCAATCATCTAATATTGGTCAATATACTGTATAGGCCCAGCTGGTTTATTGGTGGTGTCCTTTATGTGATCTGAGTATGATTTTTGAAGTCTATGAGTTTGCTTTCTCAGGATAAAACAATGCAATATAAATCTTTCTTTGTTTCCAAAAGGATGTGTGATGTTTTTTTCCTGCAGTCGGTTTGTTGGCAGAGCTTCTGAAGGTCTTCCAAACAGCAATGCTCACTTCTCCCCCTGCAAGTGCATGCAATTTGTTGCAGCAGTGCTACTTTCCACATGTTTTTCCTCAACTTGCTTTTATTGTGTTCTTTTCCTCTGCTTTCAAGTTCCTGATGTGAGAGGATTTACGTAAGCTACGTGCGGCACACACCTGCGAAGCAAGGAATTCTAAAACCCAGACTGTCTCGCATGTTTGGTGTTATTAATCCTGTCGCAGTGAGTGAGTACACAGACAGCATTGTCTTTGGCAGCTATTCTGATGCTCACAGGGGCACCTGATCACATTTTGTTTGTTATGGAGACTGTTAACATCTCGCACAACGCGGTTACACAACCTCGGAGAGCCGAGCACAACAGCGTGAAGTTTGCACAGATGCTCATCCACCGCTGTTTTTCTCTTCTCGGTCCGGAGCACTTTCGGTAAAGCTTGTTATTCTGAGCTGTTGGGCAATATGAGACCTGTTGCCACGCTGTTTATTCCATGGAAGCCATCCCTTGACATATCGCTGGCTTTCATTTATGATGACTTAGTAGATTTCACCAAATGTGGAGGGATACACTAAGGGCTGGCTGCACACTGCCTGCTTGACACACACATCTCAGGCGCAGCTCGAAAACGCGTTCATGCTAGAAATAGGACCGACGCCTATTTTTCATGCGACGCACAAGTGTGTTGGAAGAGTTTCCAGGCAAAATAGAATACAAAAATATGTTTATATGTCATTTTGACATGAATACATATTAATAAATGACATTTTGATGTTTGAAAGTCTCTAGGTTTTGACATAAATGCAGATCTAAATGTAATTAAAAAAAAAAATAATAATAATTATCGATTTTCAAATATTGCAAATCAATACTGCCAACGTTGTCTTTGCTGTAATCAGATCAGTATATGTTTATGGGAAACATCCATGTGTCCAGACAAGGCTAGCAGCAGCAGCAGCGCCGCGTCAGACATCTTTCTGGTGTGTAAAGACATAGAAAATGCTAGAGCCGTTACGAGAGCCTTCCAGGTGGCTCATAACATCCCGGAGGACATAGCCAGACCGGCCTCTCAGGTTGTTGTCGGCGCTAGCACGCTGAGCTAGCTACCGGCAGGATAAGAAAATAATTCCAGAGGCGGAGCAGAGGACTGCATTTTTGTGCAGAATGAATGGAGTACCGACCGCAGGATCGTTGCCCAGCACATCTCACCTGACCTGGAGCCCTGTCGGTAATATACAGGCCATTTTATTTACTATGAAAACCGCACACCGTCGCCTAACGCGCCCCTGATGCTAACGTTAGCACAAGTTTAGCTCACTGCTAACCATAGTGAACACACTGCAGCGCAATCACCTGGAGGGGACTTTTACAAGGCGTCCTTAAAGTCTGTACTCCCCAGCGTTTTTCCAGCATGCAGCTCGTGCTACTAGAGGGAAGAACACACTAGACCATGTATACTCCAACAACAAGAAAGCACACAGAACTGCTCCTCTCCCTCACCTGGGCCAGTCAGATCACATAAACTAATCCTGATCCCAGCATAAATCCCGGTCAGAAGGACTATCAGAACGGGGCCTGACACTGCCCTGTCTCATCTCCAGGACTGCTTCCAATAAGGACATGGTTGTGTGCAATATGTTACAGAACAGAGCCCTATGTTTATTGTTATGATTTCATCTTGCTTGTATGCTGCACAATTTACATTACAGCAGAGGTGAACAACTGAGTTCAATGTTCCTATACTAGTTCAGTTAGTATTAGTATAGTATTAGTGTTTTGTCTTTGAATTGTTTTTGCTTGAATACTTAAATTTAAAGAATTATTTTAAAGAAAATAAATAAGAACTGTTTTCATTCAACATTGTGCCCATCATCATCAGTGATTAAGTAACTCGGACTTTTAAAAACACATTTTTAAAGGATATCGTCTAATTATCGTTATCGTCAAAATCTGAAAAAATATTGAGATATTATTTTTTGTCCATATCGCCCACCCCTAGCTCACGCCACGCAGCCAGAGTGCAATAATATAATGTATAATATATATGTAAGTAACATAGAAGAAAAATTTTCATCCGTGTAGCCCATCAGTGTACAGTATTATGAAATGTATTGCTATCCCCATATAAAGCCAATGTATTGTGAGAGAGATGACTTCATACAGATACAGTTGGTGGATTGGCCTGCAGTTGGACAGTGTGAACCTATGCAATAAAGTCAATTTTTCCACTCCATTTCAGACCAAATGATAACAGTATGTAGCTATCAGATTAGCATCTGTACAGCATTTATATGCATTTTTACATGCTTCAATGGGTTCAATTCCAAAAGTGAGACTCAGGTGTGGACGAACAACACATTTTAATTCTCCCACTCGCCCAGTTCCAGTCTAAGACACAGGCCATATGCTGCCACCCCCCATTACACTGTGGGTTAAATCTTTCCACTCTGTTTGTTCTGTGAATGGACAATTTGATCTACAGCTCATTCAACAAGACACAATCTCATTGGCTGCCGGCTCAGGTGGGCGGAGTCATTGGTTTAGACTCACTGTGGTGGTAGGATGTGATTATTCAACACGCGCAGGCACGCGCGCGCGCACACACACACACACACACACACACACTATGTATACACATACTCACACTATGTACAAACATACTCTAGCACAGTCTCTCAGTATGTTGATAATCCCTGGAATACAGATGAAAACACTCATTGGTTAATCCCAGTCAGCTGGGTGTTTTGTGACTGGATAATCTGAGGCACATTAGTGGGCGGGATTTAGGGAGGTGTTAAATCAATGTTTTGTCAGGCGTGCGGAGGCATCGTAGGGTTGCCACAGCGACCATCTGGTGCCCTTAAGGGCTTTAGAGAGACTAATGGCTGACAAACAAACGAGGACATCAAACAATGAAAATCTCTTTGTCACCCAGATGTCGGCATGTTTCTATTCTGCTAAATAGAAATGTTCTAACATGTTCTTTTCATGTACAGTATTTGTTTATGCCGTATGTTTCTTTTATACTTTATACTGCCTTTTTCTTACCCCGTGTGTTTAAGATTGTCCCTGTATGTTTAGGGAGCTAGCCAGTGGTTGCAATCTGATAAAGTCAGCCTCAGGTCAACACCAGGGGCCTCATGTATAAAGCTTGCGTACGCTGGTTTTCACGGACACTTTGTGATGTATAAAAAATTAACTTGACGTGAGAATGTGCAGGCCGTCACGCAAACTGTTGAGCAGTCGTGAGAATGTGCGGGCCGTCCTCAAAGTCTTTTCTGGCTCTGTAACTTAGCGAATTCTAAGTGAAAAGTTCCGAAAATCACTAAACATTACAAAATAAAGTTTCCACTACAGTTACTGGCATACGTCTGTAACGTTGTCTATGAAAAAAAAAGTTTGATCATTTATGTGGATAATGTTTCACATCTTTCACACAACTGTTTAATTCGCAGGCTACTTAATCTCTGTTAAACATGAGGATGGAAAATGATTGATAAATCCACTTAGAAAATACTTTCAGTGATCCTCTGTATTTCCCATAGATGAAATATCTTACTCGCGGAAAATTACATGGAAAATGCAGTAGTGTCTGTGAGTCTTTAGTTGCTGAGGCTCAGACATCCATGGCGCACAGGAGGCGGGACGCACGGATCCATCTCCCCAGGAACAAACGCTGTGTCGGGGGGACTATCTCATGTGATGCGTCATTAATCCCGTGGATGATTTGTAGGTTATAAAGTGAACAAGGTGTACCCGGTCCACCAAACAATGGGCTGTCTTGACTGTCTTAATTCTGCACATATTTCTGTTACTGTAGTCCTATTTACTATCTCATTATTTCATCCATGCGTGGCACAGTGGATCTGTGCGCACGCCACCTGCCGTGGAGATGCTGGCCTCACTAACCTCTCCTCCTCTGAGTCAGGTCTCCCTCGCGCTGGACTCAGTTTCACTGAGCTACTAACATTTAATAAATAAAATAAATGGCATTACATCAGTGATTTCAAACTGCTTATTTGGCGTAATTTGGACTGACACTGAGATGTATGTTGTTCTGTAAGTGGTGTGGCGCTGCCACTATTCTCTTGCTTTCCACTTCGACATTAAACTTTATTTTTTTATTATTCTGCCATGGTTCGGTGCATTCACCGCTCGGTCACCATTTGCCATTCTGGGCATTTTCTTTTATTGCTTATCCAAGATGACAAACCTCCAAAATTTTCTCGCCTCCACCTCCGCGATCAGCACCTCAACCTCAGTCAGTGAAGTTTTTTTTTTTTTCGTCTGCAGCGGGATAACCCGTTGTGATTGGACAAAGAATGACGTCGGGGGCGCATTTATAGTAATTTCCATATTCATTTATGGGAGGAGGCAAGGCGGGGTCAGTCAGTCATTCATGTGCGCTCAATTTCACGTGGATTGTCATGTATAAAGGAAAGGTGCGCAGGACCTGGCGTACGACCGGTTTTATACATGTGAATATTTCTGTGCGTAGGTACTTTTCAAGTTTTGGCCGTACGCCATCTTCTGGTATGAAAACTGCGCATTCTTTTATACATGAGGCCCCAGGGCTCCAGACTAACTTTTTTCACTAGGAGCACACTGGCCTCTAACTGAAAGTTTTAGGGACACAACCAGAAAATTTAGGGGCACACACCATAAATCAACATGCTAACCAAATATTCACATTTCTACTAATTTCCACTGTATTACTAATAAACACTTTGATAATAGAACTTACAATGTGCTGTTTCAAATTTAGTTTCACATTTTATTGTGCACTTTTGAAGATAGAACATAAAAGGTATACTGACAGCACCATCGCTGTCATGACAGTACAAATATTTAAAAAAATATACCAGCTCTAGTCTCCAATTACAATGAATTCAACTTAAAATTAAACATGCATTGTTTAGGCTATTAAACTAAAATAAAAAATAAAACCCCTCCCTCTCTCCTCCCAAATATGTCCCTACAACCTTGAGTTGAATAATTATTAATTTCTTACTCACTGTAACTTGTATTCTTTATTCTTTTATTCTTGTAGTTGTATATTATTCTTTTTTATTTTTATCATGACCGTTTTTGCGTGACCGTTTTTAACTCTTTACTCTTTACTCTTTTGTAAAGCACTTTGAATTGCCTTGTTGCTGAAAGGTGCTGTAGAAATCAAGCTGCCTTACTGTGTGTGTGTGTGTGTGCGTGTGCGTGTGTGCGTGTGCGCGCGCGCGTCGGACCTCCACTCTCTGTCATATGCGAGGACAGATAAGCTTGCGCTTACGAACTCTCAGGTACCGAAATTTCCACGTTTAATGTGTAAAAAAAAAAAAGGGGGGGGCAAATTAACTGGTCGCACATGTGCGACTGGATGTAAAATTCAGTCGCACACTCTCAAATTTTGGTCGCAAAATGCAACAATTTGGTCGCAGCCTGGAGCCCTGAACACACACACTTAGAATGTGAGTGATAGAGCCCAACCAGTACGTTTTTTTTCAACCCTATGTTCCTATGTTTTTGTGTCTAAGCAACTGATGGGAACAACAATCTTTGACATTGGTCCAGTATTAAGAGAGATCGCTGCAGTCGGCAGAAACAAGCTACAATGTACATTAATAGGACAATTGTGCAGCTTGTATTTACCTTCAGAAAAGTGCTTGTTTTGCCGCTGACATACTCAGATTATTATTCTAAATGTCTGACAACATTATGGAAAGGATCCCTACAGAGATAGACCTTTAAAACGTCTTTGAGACCTTTCTGTTTAACCAGAAACAGATCTGAAGTTGCTAGCGCTAAACACCACCAGACTCCATTTAAAAAAGCAATACTTTTAGCGTGTATAGAAAAGTGGAAAGATGAACCAAGATGGCTTTTGATAGTTTTATTTAGTTTCTGTCCACTTTGAATGAAGTGTGTTTTGTGATGCTAAAATTACTGATTATTTACATGGAGTCTGGTGGGTTTGAAAAAAAAACGGTAGTTACCCTTTTAAGGCCAAAATGCCCAAAGAATTATCTTAAAACGTTGGTATAGGTTCAAGGTCAATTTACTATCATTGTACAACATGGGATTGCTAAATACTAGCCTGGATGCCAGCCGAACTTAGCCCCGCCCACAAAATTCGAAGTCGGGAAGTTCGGTCTGGAGTCGCTCCGTTGAGAAGCAATTATTGCCCGAACAGGATCTGAGATGTGTAGATTCCACCATCGCGTCTGTTACAGACGATATCGACAGCGCATTCATTTTAAAATCCTCAGCAGAGGAGCCCCAACAACTGCCCGAAAGCACGGTAGCGTTATATGGTGGAGCGAGATAGAGAGAGACTGGAGAGAGAGAGCGTTATATGGTGGAGAGACTGGAGAGAGGGAGCGCCGGCGCTAGAACAATGCCGTGAATCAGAGAAATAAAACGTGTTTTCGCCGATCCATCTCTAGAAATGCAACTGTAGCGAGCATGTCACTATCATTAACATTATCCACATTTATATTTACAAGAAACAAATGATATATCCAGCTTCAAAAAAGTCTAAAAGTCAGAAGTTAGAACGAATGCATTGTGCAATGAGTGGTTGCTATGGAGACGATACACAGTGTTGAGTTCTGTTGACAGTTGAGTTGAGTTCCGTTGCTCTGATTGGTTGGAGGTCTATCCAATGAATGCAGAGGCATTTTTTTTCCTGGTTCGGTTGGAACACGCCCCATAATCACAGCCCAATGGAGCGGTTTCAGACTCACATTCTGACTAGAATCTGAGTAGGACCACGTCAGGCTAGCTAAATACACAAGTGAAAACAAAACAGAAGTGCATTCCTGTAGTGCATTTTTTGAATTTGCATCAGGAGGAATGTAAACCGCAGCAACAAAAACACTGGTGATCTCAGAGCAGATAACATGGCCCGCCATCTTGACATTTAACATTCAAACGTCAGGGAAACGTTGTCCATGAGCTTTGTCTCCGTTTGAGCACCAAGCATCACCAATGCAAAAACAGAGTCCACCTCCCCTTATCCCACCAGAGTCCTAACCTCTGTCTAGCTGATATTATTGGCCAATTTTAGCACACCACCGTTAAATCATAACAGTATTGGCATAGAAATGACACAAAAAAAATGTCCCACTCAATGCATATGCTGTCACATATCCTCAGTAATTAAATTTAAGGGGTCCTTATAAAGTGTTATATTATTTTTATGTAAAAGAAGTATACAGTATATCATTGAAATATATTGTTATTGGAGTTTATCATTTCTAGCATGCCAATGGCTGTAATTTGGGAATATCACTTGGTTCGGTGCTTTTTCAGTTCAGTGGACTCAGAATATCCAAATTTAACCCTTTTGGCTGGTGAGTGACGCAAATCTACCAGCCACTTGCATACTTTACCAGCAGGTGGCTGGTGCTAATTTTGGACCCTGAACACAGCGTTACCAGAAACTGCTCATTCAGTTAACGGAGAGTAAATTGGTTTTGTTAGAATAAATATCGCACTACAAAGGGGGAACCGTCTTCTCGTTATAATAATGAGCCCATGAATCATAGTGTGATAAGTGCTCATCAGTCTAGTGGTGATGACAGGCGTGCAGCTTATTTTCCTGTTGATAATTTAAGTCTAGCAGTCTGAGCCAAGTGTGTCTGTGTAGCTGGATTGGCTTAGTGTGGTCTCTAAGCCTGCTAACCCCCATACACCTGCTGTCTGACAGGGTTATATTAGCAACCAGAGGGTTAGGGCTCTGGAAGTCTATATCCACCACGTTCCACTTCCGGGATTGTTCAGGTGCTGCCGGGAAATTCTGCCGGATGCACCTCTTTTTGGCCAGATGTCCGTCCCCTTCCTCTTTCTTTGTGTTGGCGTTCTAACCTCCTGTTCCTCAGATCTCTGCAGGGTAAATCCATGGGTGTATTGTGTGTGTAAGTGCATTGTGGTCCGGTTGAAATAGCTCATGGAGAAGCCTGCTGTACATAAGCCCTGTAGCCCCACAGTGGGTGGATTTACTGTTGTTTCTCTGGCCTGCAGCACCCTCCTCGACTCTGCTGATTTCCTTCAACTCTTAGATGTATTTCATCAGGCTTTTAACAAATGATTTAGCATTTTTAGTAGTTGGTCAAGCCCCCCACACTCCTCAATAGCATTTAAAGCTACAGACACAGAAATGGCACATCCTAAGGAAAGCTCATTGTGGGACTGGCTCTAGTGGCTGTAATTCTGCACAAAGGCTGAATTTCAGGAAAGAGACTTCAGATACAGTATTAAGGGACCACTAAGGTCTATATAAAAGAGACTTCAGATACAGTATTAGGGGACCACTAAGGCCTATATAAAAGAGACTTCAGATACAGTATTAGGGGACCACTAAGGCCTATATAAAAGAGACTTCAGATACAGTATTAGGGGACCACTAAGGCCTATATAAAAGAGACTTCAGATTAGGGATGCACCGAATATTCGGCCACCGAACATTTTCGGCCGAAAATGGCCCAAAAGGGCATTTTCGGTTTTCGGCCGAAATACTTTTATCACCGAAACAATACGGCCGAAATGTTGTGATGACGTAAACAGAAAACGCGACCTGCACGTGTGTCAGTATCCGATCCGTTCCACCTGCAAAGCGTCTCCTCAGCAACGAGGTTGAGACGGACCACGGAGTGAAAACAATGAAAAGTGCTCTTAGAGTCTGTCAGCACACGTTTCAGTGAGATCTGTTCGGATCCTCTGCACTTCATCGCGACTGGACTTGATCCGCGTTATAAAGACCGTTACTTGGATGCGGAAATAAAGCAGGGCGCACGAGAAATGATCCAGGCCGCGATGGATGCGGAGAACCCGCGTGGAGACGGAGCAGTGCCCAGCGCAGGAGATCAGAGCGCAGAAAAAAAGACTTGTCTCGCTGCACCAGATGAGGGGCATGCACCCTCGTTGTCTGATATGTTCAGTGAAATCCTGCAAGAAAGTGCCTCAATTAATAATAATAATAATAATAATAACAATAGGTAAGCTATTCTGTTCTTAGGCTACTGTATACTGTGACTATCAGATTGTAGCCATATTTCTGCTAGATATTTTTTTAATTAAACTTTAATAATAATTTATACAATTGCAATGCCTTGATTTTAGTAAAGTTAGTACACAGTCATAGCCATAAATGCAATGGTACTAATAATTGGCTTAATTTCTTTCGGTGTTTCGGTTTCGGTTTTCGGTCTTGGTTTCCTCTTTTTTCGGTTTTCGGTTTCGGCCAAGAATTTTCATTTCGGTGCATCACTACTTCAGATACAGTATTAGGGGACCACTAAGGCCTATATAAAAGAGACTTCAGATATAAAATTTCTGGCTTTGTCAAGTGCAAGTATATTGTCAGTGCACATTCTATATCTATTCAAGTACAACAGGCAATACAATATATCAAAAATAGAATAATCATTGTCCAGGGTAGTTTATAGGCACCCAGATGAAGGCATGGTACAAAGGGCAGTGTGCAGAGCCAACTTAAACACTTAAGTCAGTCACACTCCAACATAGACGCTGGCCATAGACATGCAGCTTTACGTTCAGTGTAAAAGGTGGAATGAGCGTTTTGATCATGGAAATATCAAAGAGCCTACAGTCACACAAGAGCTCCTGAAACATGACAGCCTGTGTAAATACTCCTGACTGAAGCTGTTTCTGTTTTTGTGAGTCTCCTTTCGCCAAATGGCCCTGTGAAGAAAAAAAACCCTCAGGCCTGGTTCTGTTACCATCTGAGCCTCTAAAAAGTCAAGAAAAGACACTCTTTAGTGTAATTCTATCAGCAGCAGGGAGGCTTAATGGACCAAGTGCGGCATCCTTTACCTGAAAGGGACGAGTTTGAAACGGGGTTTGGGGATTGGATCGGACAGAATAGCAATGGTTTCTGCAAGTCACACAGTAAAAGGTCCCTCGGCATTTTTCATAGACAAATTAATACGAAGAAGAAGAAAAAACAAAGCGACCTTTAGCTTATCAGCTACTTAGTTTTCTTTTCTTGTTCTTCTTCCTGGAAAGAAAGGAATGCCCATTCTATAAGACTGTACCTCTTAAGTTTGTTCTGGCAAAAATATTATCATCACAAGAAAGATAAAGGTCTGGCGAACGCATTGATGTGGTTTTTATGTTTGTGGTGTCAAATATATGGGACACAGAGCAGGTAACAAACAGGGAACCATCTGCGTTCTTTCCAGATATTTTCTTTTCTTCGTTGTTTCTATCGGCAGTTGGTATGAACAGAGCCAAAGTTTAGGTCCGGTGGATTCCATAGTTACATGTCTGCGACCGGCACAGAATTTCCTACATTTTGACCAACGATGATGTTGCACACGTTGCTGTTGTTGCTATTTTCAGGATTCTGATTGGCTAACGTGGGCTTGAGCTTCTCGTTACACCGCCACCTACAGGTTTTTGGCGTGCTCTCGACGGCATATATACATGGGGACGGGTAAACAAACACTTTTCTGAAAACTGAGAGCTGTGCACAATGTTATTTTTGAAAACGGAGAGGTTGAAATGTCCGTTTATGAAAATAGCCAGCCACGTGTAAAAGTAGCGTTGTGCAGCATTTGACACTCACACAGGCAATCAACGTCCCAATTCAATTGCAATGCTACACACAAGTTCATATCCATATCATGAATGTACCTGTTTTTCTTCCTACCCGACAGGTGAGAGGCTGAGTGAGCGAGGGAGCGAGTAAGAGAAGGAACGAAAGAGAGAGCGAGAGAGAGCGAGAGGGGCCATGGAGCAGCAGAGACAGAGATCTCTCTCCACATCAGGAGAATCGCTGTACGTCGTGCTGGGAGTCGACAAGAGCGCCACGACAGAGGATATCAAGAAATGTTACAGGTATGTGTGTTACTACACTCAGCAGCAAGCCCCCATAGGCCATCTTTTATGGAGTTATATTCCTATCTTTAATCAAGAGCGCATTCTTTCAATTTGAGAGCATTTCTCACTGATATTACGTTCAGATTTTGTAATAATTTCCCTCAAAACCTTGCTCTCACACTCAAATAGTCACTGCTCGCGCTTGGATTTGCTCTGCTTGTGCTCAAAGTTTGTGCTCGCGCTTGGATTTTCTCTGCTTGTGCTCAAAGTTTGTGCGCTTGCGCCCCGGATTTGCTCTGCTTGCACTCAAACTTTCTGCTTGGACTCAGATATGTTGTTGTTTGGACAGATTTCCTGCTCTCAGCTTTGAACCTTCTCCTCGCACTCAGGCTGATTCTGCTCAGTTGAAAAAGTTTCTGCTCTCGGATTTCTCCTGCGCGCTTGGATTTTTTGTGTGTTATAACCCTATCAAAAGTCAACAACCAATAGAATGCCAACTGTAGTGTTGACCAATGAAATGATCCCAACCCCGTTGAGGGTGCGTTCACTTTACTTTAGAACGTCTGTTGAGGGCGACTGTAACCTGACTGTAACCAAGTTTATATATCCCCGCGCCGTTTATAGCTTTATCATAAGTATATGTCAACAATGTGCACAGAATGGTCGACGCACTTTCACCTGCACCTGTCAGGAAACGGGAGAAAGCTTTGAAGTGGGACGTATGAAGTTATGTCCACAACTACGAGGGTGAGTAACATAACTTAAGCACCTAGCTAGCTAGCTAGCATATGGCGCTAGCATATAGCCTAGCTTGATGTCCAGAAACAAATATATGTTCTTTATTGTATAGCTAGCTAGATTGAACGACATATGACGGACAGTGTGTGTATATGTGATGACCCTACTTTGTATTTTTTCCTCGTTTGGTTAACCATGTTCCTGGGATTTGGCTAATTTCATGTTAGAGCCAGTAGTAAAACCTAAACTGTAATATAACTGAAAGAACACAAGAAACTGGATTGTTTGTGTCAGTTTTTGCATCACTGTTGTTTGTTGTTCATCAGAATTTAGTCTTCATTCCTTCATATAACATTAGTTTGAAAATAGATTCATAGCAATCTGTATAAAACGTAATGTTAAGTTCAATTTTATCACTATAATAAAAACAGATCTAGAAATGATATGGTTTCTTATTTGCTCCTTAAATAGCAGCTATTTGTTTAATTGATACAAAGCAAACTGAACTGAAAAAACAAGTATTTTGTTTTACTTTCTTTTCATCCAGGTGGGGCTGAGGGGCTTGACCCCTGTTGATCTGTGTGTCATATCACCAACCCATGATAGCTAGAATTCACCCTGCTACTCCAGATCTACCTGCTGTATGGCTGGCCACAGACTACAACCATCTGCTCCAGATCTACCTACTGTACGGCTTGCTACAGACTACAACCATCTGCTCCAGATCTACCTACTGTATGACTGGCTACAGACTACAACCATCTGCTCCAGATCTACCTACTGTATGACTGGCTACAGACTACAACCATCTGCAAGTTTTGTTTGTAGTGAACATCATCAACAGCTGCACTTAAAGTATCTTGGGTTCATATGGGACTTGGTTGTTCTCCATACTGCATCAAACACTGTATTATTTTTTTGTGTTATATTAGTACAGACAACAGTAAGTATCATTACTTAATCACAGTATATATTATTCTGGTGTACACTGTTGACTTGACTCCATGCTATTGACTATACTTTAGCTTGCCACCTCAAAACTTTACCTTAATTGCTCTTGTATAGTTAATTTATCTTCTACTAGTTGTACATACCTCCTATTTAATTGAATTATTCTTAATTTGTGTTGCCATACCTGAATCATCCCTCTTGTGAACACTAGCCTTATCTTATCTTTATTCATAACCCTGCTCACAAACTCACCTGAACCTGGGTCATCTGTTTGCCAATATCAATGTTCCTGCTACAGTAAATCCTATAGGCACATTGTACTGCTTCACCGTAGTATGAACCATACACTTTTAAGGTTTTGTGTCAAATATGTGTACTATGTTTATGAATTACTCATTGTTTTGACAAGGTAAATTAAAGCTATTTACAAAGTGTCAGCTCTGGTAAATTTAATTGTACTGGTTTTTTTTTTATAAATGTTATGGAACATGAAAAAACAATTTGCCTTGATCAGGGTTTTAATTTGTTGCAAATGTGAACATGGTTTTAATAATCTGTATCTTATTGCTCTGAAAAACTACAATGATTTAAGAAATAGCAGTGATACTTATCAACATTTATTGAATTGATTGAATATATGGACAGACATTACAGGCACCTATTCATGTCAACAGAGAAAACAATAATTTGTTCTCTCTTTTATCACTTTGATTATCACTGATGGTGCAGAAAAGGGTGGAAGTCCTTGTAGATCTCTGGCACTTTGAGGACAGACCGATCCAGGAACTCTCCACTGTTGTCTTTGTATAGTATGCTCCTAATAAAGACAGATTCATAGACATCAACATGTATTATATTAGGTGTACATAGCTTGCTTTAACATCATTACTATCTTACCTTACCTTCTCTGATTTGGTTTTGTGGACATCAGTAATTTTCTCTCCCAGGCCTGGTTGTGCACCCTGTGAATTTAAGCAAGAAACATAAGTGTATGTAACATGATTTTACTATTATATTATTATTATTTTTACAATTGCATTATTATCAGACTTGCCAACCTTCTTGGTTTGTGCTACTGCTGCCTGTCCTCTGCACACAGGTGGGTGATGTGCTGACTGGAAAGGGTCCATGCACATAGTGCAGCTGTGATGCAGCTCAACGGGTACTTAAGTCACACCTGGAAGAAGAGAAACAAACCAACAAAATACTTGTTCTTTCTGCTCAGTTTGCTTTGTATTAATTAAAAAAATTACATTTAAGTTGCAAATAAAGCATATCATCTCTAGATCTGTTTTATTAGTGGTGAAATTGTACTTAACAGACTGGGTCCGTGTACTTTTGATTTTCATTTCATAAACAGGTATTAAAAAACAAATGGTTATTTGATTTTCGTTTTAAATCATGGGGATCAGACCTCCGGTGCTGGGTCTAATATTCTAATATTAGCTGCTGCAGCTAGCTAGCAGCTAGCTACCAGCCCTGTGAGCTTGGTCCCCGGTTCGCTTCCGGTGCTGACTGACTCTGGTCCGTCTGCAGAGCTACATTACCCGCTCTAGCTGACCTGGGAATCTACCGCGTTTCGTGATTTATTCATATTTTATTTACTTTGCAGTGATATGCTATGCACTGATGTCAGGCAGGCTTGCTGCTGCTTTTAGTCTGAGCCTGTGAGATAACTAAACTTCCTTTGAATATAACGTGCATATAAATAGACCGGAATAAATAAAAGTCCCCCCCGGGAAATAAATATAAGTAAAACATATGTATTTAGGCTATTTAACTATAATGACTAATGCCTATATATGTATTGCCTCATTTATGTATTTCATGTTCCATTTCATAGCCATATTTATTATGTAAAGGGGCAAAATGGACGATCCGTTCGCTCAGGAAGTTATAGACTACAGTTTCCCAACAGCAGCCGGGACATTCTAACGCATAACGTGAAAAAGCTTAACGTGGTAACTTAATGTACCTAAACAATGATCAATCAGATATCAATCAGTTATCAGTCACATAACGCAGTCCATAATAATTGGACTTTGGGTTAGATTTTTTTGACAGTTTTCAGTGGTTATGAGGAGCAATATGAGAGAGAAATTTGGTAATCATTGATCATTGTTTAGGTACATTAAACCACCTCTATTTGTTTCTGGACATCAAGCTAGGCCATATGCTAGCTAGCTAGCTAACTAGGTGCTTAAGTTATGTTACTCACCCTCGTAGTTGTGGACATAACTTCATACGTCCCACTTCAAAGCTTTCTCCCGTTTCCTGACGGGTGCAGGTGAAAGTGCGTCGACCATTCTGTGCACATTGTTGACATATACTTATAATAAAGCTATAAACGGCGCGGGGATATATAAACTTGGTTACAGTCAGGTTACAGCCGCCCTCAACAGACGTTCTAAAGTAAAGTGAACGCACCCTCAACGGGGTTGGGATCATTTCATTGGTCAACACTACAGCTGGCATTCTATTGGTTGTTGATGCGCTCTTGATTAAAGATAGGAATATAACTCCATAATCTTTGATATTGATCTTTCAGGTTGAGAACCACTAGAGGGAGTCAGAGGCCTGTGAGACATTTTGTTATGGGTCACAGGGATCCTGAAATAAACAACCTCTAAAAGAGGTTTTTGGCTAATATTTGGGTATACACTTTTACATTTTGAAACAAATTATACTCCCAGTTCTGTGTGAATGCGTAAATTCAGGAGCGCTCCATTTACAAAGCCAGATAAGAAGAAAAGAACAAAATTGGGGTTATTCTGTTCCTATTTGTGCACATTTCATACCCCTACTACTCACTACTAGATTTATTTCTTTTTAGTTATCTGTGGTTAAGTCGAGACCCACCTCTTGGAAATTGCGACCCATAATTCAAGCTCTTAACGCACAAACCAAACTAAGACTTTGCCTGCTTATGGCGCTTCAAACTAAATGTATATAAATAACAGCAAAAAATAGTGGTCCATTTGAAACCACTGGCACGGCTTCCTGGAACACTTGAATAAAACAGAGCCACCGTTAATGTTATAAGTACCACTTGAGCTTTTTCTGCTACGACCAGTCAAAATTAGTGACAAAAAGCTGCGGTCAAGTGGGGACAGTTTGCAGCCGTTTCCAGCCGCCTTCAGGCTGAACAGGAAGTCACACAAACACCCACATCCTGTTAGGTGCGATTCCGATTTAAGGCGAGACACGGCAGGCAAAAACATCATTTTTTTTTTCACTGGTCAATTTTGAGATTTTGGGCTATTTGTCTTCAATAACATGTATTCTTTCAGACTTGTGGTGAAAAAAAGTAAAAAATGCACATTTAGGTCTTTATTTTACTACACTTTGTCGGTTTGCATCGGTAGATTTCTCCTAAATTCAACAAAAGTTGGCGTTCTAAATCATCCCGCTGCTCCGCGATCGCTGTCTGCACCCTGTCAACACATATACCGTTGGAAAGCTCTCTCTCTCCTCTACAATGCTGTCGGATCCAAATATGGTCATTTCTTTTCATCAGCATCCAATCATGAAAGTAAAAGGGGGGATTTAACTCTCATTGGCTGATGCCAAATTCTGACAACGTGATTCGCTTAGAATCATCACGTGACGCGCTCTGACATTTCCGCGGTAGTTCAGAATGTCGAAAGAAATGCGTCGAAAATGGTCGAAAATCACCTCAGAGAAGACAAAAACAGTTGTCAGTAGTAAGAAGACCCAGGGGATTACACACTAAGACAGCAGATGATGAAATGCCTTCACGTAGTACGTCGATGTTTAAACTATACTATTCTAATATAATTACTATACAATACTAAACAAATCTGTAATTTTGGGATCCTAAAGTGGTTGTGAGTCCCTCAGGCTGTGGCAGACAGATCCATATGTAGCTGTCAGTGGAGCTGCTGTCCCCTCTCCTAGGAGAACTACCAGCTTCTTTTCTGGTGTTAACTTTTTTTGGCTATTTTTCCAAGGTGTAATTCTCTTAGTGAAGATGCTTTTTTCCCAGTGGAGGATGAAGTGCACCTCTGTTGGTGGTCACTGAGCCTGTCGCTCTCTCTGATCTGTCTGTCTGACCCAGTTGGTGGTCACTGAGTCTGTATTTAGTCAGGATCCGTCTCTTCTTCGTATCTCTGACAGTGTGAAGATAATGTGTCTAGTAACAATTTAGTCTACGTTGTTTGCTTTCTCCAATGTTCTAAATATTGATCTTTTGACTGATTCATAAGAAGCTCATCCCTGTGTATCACCGGATGTCCAGTGACAGTGCAGCATGGAGGCACTCAGAATGCCAACGCATGCCTCAACTTGGTTATATGGGCCCAGTGTCCAAAAACTGCAGCCAGTATGGCTATTTCTGCATTCAATGAGGGTGCCTCTGCCATGCTGGCTGTGATGGAGAAATTGTGGCTTCAGAGCACAGATTGTCAATGCAATGAAGGATGACGACATGGTTAGGATCTCAAAAGCCAATAGTGTCCATTGCTAGGCCTGTCACGATAGTCAATAAATCAAAAAATAAAATAAATCAAAAAATGATTAAAAAAAATGAGCTCGATAATTTTTCCGGCCGCGATAATTCCCATTTGCATGCTTGTTTGTTTTTCTCTCTCTCTCTACCAGAGAGACTGGAGGACCACTCTCGGTTCCTTAGCGTAACGAGGAGTGAACCGTCTTGTCAGTCGCATGGTCTTCGTGGGGGCGGGACTCCTGGCGGAGAGAGAGACAGAGACAGAAAACGCTAGTTCAGAGTTGGGGCAGGGTTTCCCGCAGCATTTTGCAGTTAAGGCGCCGTCAAAAAACTAAAAAGTATATGAGCGATATCAACCGTGTTACTCGGCGTCCCGTTTCTCCCTTTCATTCCAAACCACACAGCTGACAACCTGCAGGTGGAGGCGGGGAGGGGGGGACAGGCTCGGATAAATATAGGGTACTAGGCTCGGACACACACGCCGCTGTGGACTTGTGTCAGTCTCGCAAGCGGTTTCAGGAAAGTGGCTGCATGTGTTCGACAATGCACAGAACATTAACCGGTACAAGCCTACAGCTGTCCACGGACACGGAGTGTGGAAAGTGTGTGTGTGTGTGTGTGTGTGTGTGTGTGTGTGTGTGTGTGTTGTGTGTGTGTGTGTGTGTGTGTGTGTGTGTGTGTGTGTGTGTGTGTGTGTGGTTTGTGTCGGCCGCCCCATGAAGCTCCGACCTGCAGAGGAGCAGAAGCCGCACCTTCGCCAAAATGAAGACAGAAAAACAGAACTATTTTGGTACAAACATTTACTCGCCGTGTGGCAGATAGCCATATAGATAGATTACATTTATTAATTATATATTATTTAAATGTAATATTTAGTGTTAAATAATTGTTAAATGTAGTACAGAGTCTGTAGTCTATCGCACAAACACTCGAGGAATGCTGCAAACGTTTGACAGCCAGCAGGCTATGAATTGCCTGGGAGAACATACGTGTCACAAACGGCAATTCCACAACTGTACATCAGCGTGAAAGACGACATACTAAAGAGATCAAAGACATATTGTGGATATTTAAAATGTCTTCCAGTTCCAGTGTTAAATATTCTTTAGAAATAAAAGTGTATTGATCTTTGAAAAAGTGTACCTGCCATTATTATGCCATTATCATTAGATGCAAATTGGTCTCTCAACGACAATATTATCGTTTATCGCAATCATTTCTGGGACAATTTATCGTCCAGCAAAATTTGTTATCGTGACAGGCCTATCCATTGCAAAGTGCAAAGTGGAGCCTTAAAAGTGTAAGCACAGCCAAAAAAGTGAAAAGACACCAGCAGGAGATGTAGGAGGGCCCTACATATGGTAATGGAATGGATATGTAGACTGTAAACTAACTTGGGGGAACTAGGCTGTGTAATGGTTGTGTTCTGTCAGTTTGAAGTTTGTAATGTAATGGTCTTCAGTTGAAGCCCATGTTGATGTGTTGTTTTGGATGTTATGATCAGTGATGGATGAAGCAATAATGTGTTTTGGATGTTAAACAGTGTGATACATGGATCTTACTTGGACCTGAAGGGATATGTGTCTGTAATTCATGGCTTTCATTAGAAATTAGTAGAATTTTTTCCCCATCTAATATGTGAACACAATGAAAAAAGAATTTTGAACCTGGCTTTATCCAATACTCAGATTTCGTTGTTTTTTTATATATGCAAATTAGCGCATATTTAATTAGATAATGCATATTTAAACATTAAATTACAGAAAACTTGTAATAAATTTTGTTCTCATCTTAATGTTAAGTAATCAACTGGGAGAGTTTCATGGTGATATCTGCTAGTTAAAAAATTTACCCTATTCACCTGTAGTGTCTCGCCTTAATTAAATGTTATCAGACCCAGATATCAGCTTGTACACACAGTCTCCAGTTGTTTTTATTATGACAGAGTAGCTCTCAAAATGCTCTACATGCGATGATCGTTTCTAAACGTCACTACCAGCCTCACAACATGTGTTCTGTACAGAATAAGCCTTTAAATCAGACAAATAGCAGTTACAATCCCTCCAATCCCTTCAATTCAAAAACAATACAAAGTTCATATGAAAAGTCATGTTGAGTCGATTCTGAACCAATCAGCTGTTAGATCAGCTGAGAGGATGGCGTTTCCCAGCATGCCCCTGGGTCCACCAACTCGATCTCGTGAGGTTACCATTGCCCATGTGTGTGCATGACATCAGAGCAAGTTGGGATCAAGTCGCACACACATCTACCCAGCATGCACTGGGCGGCGATCGTCGGTGATGGATTTGGCGCAGGTCTAAAATGTCTAATCTTTTGTGTTCCAGCATTGCAAGTCTTTCTTCTTCTTTTTTATTAAATTTTTTTTTTTACAGGAAACTGGCATTGAAGTTTCACCCGGACAAGAACCCGGATAACCCGGACGCGGCTGAAAAGTTCAAGGAAATCAACAACGCCCACTCCATCCTGAGCGACGCCACCAAGAAGAACATCTACGACAAATACGGCTCGCTGGGGCTCTACGTCGCAGAGCAGTTCGGAGAGGAGAACGTCAACACCTACTTTGTTCTGTCCAGCTGGTGGGCGAAGGTAGGATGGAGGCCAACATGCGTGCATTCTTTCTTTCTTCGTGACCTTTAAGGCTATCATTTACACCGCTCCATTTTTTTCATTTTGAAGAAAAAGGGAAAAACCACATGTAGAACACATGAAGTAGAGGACTAAATAAGCAGACAGAATAAGCTCTCTCTCTCTCTCCCCCACCCCGCCACCCCCTTTGTCCCACAGGCCTTGTTCGTCTTCTGCTGCCTGTCCACAGGCTGTTATTGTTGCTGTTGCCTGTGTTGCTGCTGTAACTGTTGCTGTGGTAAATGTAAACCTCGGCCGCCCATGGACCAGGAGCCCGAGTTCTACGTCTCCCCCGAGGACCTGGAGGCCCAGATGACCGCTGACGAGAGAGGTGAGGGAAACATATCAGGCTTTAAACGCCCATGGGCCCTATTTTAACGATCTAAGCACACGGCGTGAAGCGCCTGGCGCAGATGTGTTTAGGACATGTCCAAATCCACTTTTTCTAGTTTGACAGCGGAAAAAAGGTTCTGTGCGCCGGGCGCCTGGTTCTAAAGGGTTGTACTTAGTGTCTTCATTAATCAGAGGTGTGTTTTGGGCGTAACATGCAATCAACCAATCAGAGATCATCTCCCATTCCCTTTAAAAGCCAGGCGCGTTTGGACCTTGGAGCATTGCTATTATGATGGAGGATTTGCACCGTAATATTTTTATTTGTAATCTTCTGCATGTGTGTGTGCTGCTGTGCGTTCCTGTGTGTGTAACAAGCATAGTGTGCGCGCTCTGTGCACAAGCCTAGGAGCATTTTACTAATGCTCTGTTAAAATAACAATGAAATGCTGCGTTTTTGTTGGTCAGTGGCGCGATCACTTCCTGCTGCCTTAAAGGAACACGCCAACTTATTGGGAATTTAGCTTATTCACCGTAACCCCCAGAGTTAGACGATACAAGTTGATACATACCCTTCTCATCTCCGTGCGTGCTGTAAAGCTGTCTGACGGCTCCAGCCCATAACAGAACAGGCAGGTGAATGGTTCCAGCAATCCTACTGCTCCGAATAAGTGACAAAATCCAACGATACCATTTATTATTGATTTAGATACAGGTAAAATCGGTCGACACAGTTTAACAGTAAACAAACCAGGAACTATTTTCTCAGGTCGGAGAAGATTATAGTACTTGGGCGGAGTGATATGCTCGCAGCAAGCCTGTCTGAGAATATAGTTCCCGGTTTGTTTACTGTTAGAAGATGGCTGTGTCTCATGTTACGTTGTTTTTTGTACACGCTGTGACTCTACAAATCACAACATGTAAACAGGAACATGTTGGAGTTATTTTGTCACTTTTGTCACAATTCAGAGCAGTAGGCTAGTTGGAACCAGTTACCTGCAGGATCTGTGCTGGGCTAAGCTAATGCTGGAGCCGTCAGACAGCTTTACAGCACGCACGGAGATGAGAAGGGTATGTATCAACTTGTCTTACTGTGGGGGTTACGGTGAATAAGCTAAATTCCCAATAAGTCGGCGTGTTCCTTTTAAGATAGCAATATGCCCAGAATGCACCTGAACACACCTCCCTGTAAGACCAGCACGCCCCAGAATGCACCTGATCACACCTCCCTGTAAGACCAGCACGCCCATGGGCCACAGATGGGCGCAGGTGCATTTGCTGTTTAAACCACATGGACGCGTGCGCTGGACGGGAAAATGACAACGGCGTCGGTCTTTGCGCTGCGCCGGCTGCAAGATAGGGCCCCATGTCTCTTCTGACAGTTTTCTGACAGCAGGCTCCTGTTGAACCCTATTACCCAATGTTGTACATTCACAAAACTACATGGGATATTTTACACACAGTCCCTAAACGGTCCCAGAACATGAATTCTCTTTGACGATAACTCTCACATCTGTGTAATCTTATAGAAACATGACATTCACAACACTTCACACATCGTAATCAATATTAAGTCCCAACCCTTCTACGATCCAACCACAGGGAACATAATCAGCCTATCGTCACAATGGAGGATGTGTCTATTTTATTAGTGGATTATGTCAGGATGGATTATGATAGCACTCTGCATCTTTGTCAGCAACTCGAGCTTATACACCTGATGTTTATTCTTAGTGGACTTGTGCTTAATTTTGATTTGCAGCGTAAGGTGTTTATGAGGTAATAAAAGACACTCAATCACTGCCCGTGGCTTTACACAACTGTGGCATTTTCTCAGCGCCATAACACTTGATTCAGCAGTTTGACACATATTTTGCCTTTAACAAATGTTGCAGCCCCCCTGTGATTTCAATATTGCACTAGTCCATGTTGTGATTTATATTTTGATTACATTTGCAAGCCCTAGCTTTAATGTGTGTGTGTGTGTGTGTGTGTGTTTTTTTTTGTTTTTGTGTGTGTTTTTGTGTGTGTGTGTGTGTGTGTGTGTGTGTGTGTGTGTGTGTGTGATGTCTTCCCCAGATGGCAGTGAGCCCATCATGATGCAGCCGTCCTCAGCCACAGAAACCACCCAGCTCACGTCTGATGCCCACCAAAGCTACAGGACCGACGCATACTAGACACACACACACACACACACACACACAGCTCACACCTTCTGGTAACCACAGCTACAGTATCATCCAATGGTTCCAACACACACACACGCACCAGCAAATACTACATACAATCACTGACAGTCAGTCAGCCAGCCCACACCTTGACCTTTAATTCACGTTAATTTCTAATGAATGTGAATTGAGGGGAGAAGGAGGACGAGAAATGAAGCAGGACAAATAAACCCGAAAAAAAAAAAAGATTCTTTTAATACTGGTTAGACAGAACGCAACAACACGAGTGATCCTGTCCAGAGTAACCATGATCTTAAAGGAACATGCCGACTTATTGGGAATTTAGCTTATTCACCGTAACCCCAGAGTAAGACAAGTCCATACATACCCTTCTCATCTCCGTGCGTGCTGTAAAGCTGTCTGACGGCTCCAGCATTAGCTTAGCCCAGCACAGATCCTGCAGGTAACTGGTTCCAACTAGCCTACTGCTCGAATTGTGACAAAAGTGACAAAATGACGCTAACATGTTCCTGTTTATATTGTTGTGATTTGTAAGTGAAGCGGGGTATAAAAGGGTAAATATGACACAGCCATCTTCTATCCCTAAACAAACCGGGAACTATATTCTCAGACAGGCTTGCTGCGAGCATATCACTCCGCCCAAGTACTATATTCGCCTGAGAATATAGTTCCCGGTTTGTTTACTGTTAGAAGATGGCTGTGTCTCATGTTACGTTGTTTTTTGTACACGCTGTGACTCTACAAATCACAACATGTAAATAGGAACATGTTGGTGTTATTTTGTCACTTATTCGGAGCAGTAGGATTACTGGAACCATTCACCTGCCTGTTCTGTGATGGGCTGGAGCCGTGAGACAGTGTTACAGCACGCACGGAGATGAGAAGGGTATGTATGGACTTGTCTAACTCTGGGGGTTACGGTGAATAAGCTAAATTCCCAATAAGTCGGCCTGTTCCTTTAAGAGGGACAGATGAGCTCATAGTTCTGCTCCCGTTAGTCATGGCAGATGCAGTCAGAAGAACAGAAGGGGGACCCTGTCCAAACATAGAGACATGTTTACTAAAGAATTACACCACAGTTTTATCTGTGTGAGGTATGCACAAAAATTCTGATGTTTTTTTATTTAAATTTTTTTCATTTCTAAAAAACAATCACAACAAAGAAAAAGCATAAAAATGCCAAACTTCAGCACAAAAAGAAAGTGGTAACAGAGGAAACCTTTGCAAATTATTTCTGCTCACAAATTTTAGTCTGGAGTTTGTGGAGCAAACCAACTATATTTTGGTTAATTAACAAATGAGAGATGGACCTAGAGAGAGAGAGAGACTTTTTTCTCAGGACGCCGTGTCAATGCGGGAAGCTTTTTGTCTCTGGCTTCCCTTGCGCTATAAACAAACGTAAATGTGACTCGAAAGTGTACATTTGTAACACTTTCTTCCGTCCTACAGTGATTTGGCAACCTCCACATGCAGTCTGTGTGACGTAACATTTCATCATCTAGCCATATCAGTTGGGGTCCCCCACAGACAAAGGTTATGATGCACACTGCACATGCGACAAACATTGTATGCAGACAGGTAGTATAAGCTTTGCTGAGACTACACAAGGATCAACCAACTTTCCATCGATCAACTCAAGACATTGGCCAAGTGGAGATGTACGCCAGGCGTGCCAGGAGAGAGCTTTTTGGACATTTTGTTTTTCATTCACTCAGAAACTATTCATGGGTGAGAAACAAGCTGTCTCCTTTTTAGCCCGTTGGGAAACACTTGTCGAGGCTTTTCTCTCAGCCCGACGCTGGCTGGAAATGGGTCAGTGATCCTGTGTGTGTGTGTGTGTGTGTGTGTTCAGTGAGGAGTTGATAGGACTGGGGGGGTGTGGGGAGGGGGGCTGAGGGTGTTTATTTGTCCTCAATACCCTCGGGGAACATCACTGCAGGAGCCCCTTGCAGCTCACACTTCAACAGGTGCTCTATGTAATGACAACAACACTGTCCGTAGGCACGTCCACATGACACAAGCCTTCTTGATTGGGCAGAAATAACAGGCAAATGCATATAGATTTCCTTCACATAAGGTAACAGACTCATTGCATGTACACGGAGCAATCATGCATACTGCTGGTTTAGGCTGAATCCCATTTTCACCGTCGTACCCCTACCGAGTGGTAAGGACTAGGGGTGGTTACGGTTACGTCATCATACATCGTCGCTAGCTCGCTGCCATGGAGTCCATTCAAGGCTATTCAGACAAATGCGGGACTGTTGTGCAAATCAGCTAATGTAACATTAGCGTAGCGAACTAGCAGTTTTAAAAAAAATGTTTCAATGAAGAACATGGTTGCAAATATATACGTGCAGGACTGTGTAGAGCACAAAACAAGACTGTCGTAATTTTTAAATCAAATCTTTAAGCCAAAAATACTCGGGTACCCCCTGGTTTCAAGTAAGCTCGTGAAAATGCTTGGTCCCCTTAGCCCTACCCCTCGATCAAAACAGGAATTGGGATAGCCCTTACTCTCACGTGAATGTGCAAAACTAAGGGGAAGGAAATGGGATTCAGCCTAAGGCTACTTCATTGTAGATTTACCGTGGTCCTCCTCCTCTTTCTCCTCTCCTCCACTTCTTCCTACTTTTACGTTTGAACCTGGATCCACTTTCTCTTCCACATTTGAAGGATGGAGCTCCCTGTTTTTCACAATGAGAGCTGTGTGTGTGTGCGCACTGAGTCCAGTGGTATTATTAGTAGAGACATTAGTGACCTCTTGGTGTCATCGGAACAACACGTATACACTGATTGAGCCCCTTATTTTTTTGTTTTTAGTTTCCAGTTAGTTTTGTGAGAAAGTAAAAAATGCTGTACATGTCACGTAAAAGTGTATGTCTAGATTTCACGTCACTATTTCTTTGAGTTGGTCAGAAATGTAAACACCAAGTTTGTCGTTTTTCCTCTTCCATTCTATTTGTAGAATTTGCTTTTCATTCTTTTTGTTTTTCTTATTTATGTTGTAAACGAAAGGGAGGATGTTGATATCCAAAGTCTTATTTGTTTGTGTGGCAGCAGTTTTTTTTTTTAGATGATATAATCCTATAACAAACAGGCTGATTAGTTAGGGTATCATTTTCCAGAATAACTTTAGAATAATAACTACTCTTTTTGTCACACTCCAGCTCTGCTAAAGTGGAATATACATGATCATTGTGGTTGTTTGTGTCAGCAGTTCCAGAAATTGAACCCAACAGGCTAATTTATTCCTCAATCAAACTCTTTGTTTATGTATTTGTACATATCATGACAATAAGTCTCTTCCATGGCAAGCCTTCTATCACAAAATTGTTTCAGGGAATTTGCAGGTTCATAAATAATCCAAGAAAAAGTCCCAAATTAGCCCCGTTTGAGGCCACAGGAATAGAGCTAAATCAAGTGAATGCAGGTTTCTTCTCTTACATCAGTACAGTTAAAGGCCCTGACGCACCGAGCCGATAATCGGCTGTCGGACAGTCTGGCGAGGTCGGTGACTCCAGTCTGTTCGGTGTGTTCCGTGCAGTCGTCCGCTGGAGGAGCTGTCGGCATCCATTTGGGCCGATTTGACATGTTGAATCGGAGGGCGGGCAGTCCGACTCAATGACCAATCTGATTGGTGGAGTGCTAACCCGGAAATAACGAGCAGGATGAGCGGGACGAACACCTCTCAAAATCTGACGAAAATCTTTCAAACTGGCCTTTGTCGATCTGAAATGAAGATGTTTCGGTGATCTATCTTCGTAAAATACGAGATCGTAGATTCCCAACGAGCCGCCATTAATGGTCGGCGAGAGATAGCCAGACCCACGTGACACGTTCGTCATTTCCGGTTTTCATTTCTTGGGCGGCGATACAGATCAGCGCCGCCTGCTGTTATGGAGACGTATTACATCTCATGCACGCGCAGAATGTATGCTCAAGTCGGCGTTGCTTCGATGTGTTCTGAGGCACTTTTTGGACCCCGAGAGCCGACTGATCAGTCCGACTGGCTTTTCTGCCGACGGTCGGCCGTCTGGTTGGTGTGTCAGAGCCTTAATACACCATGCATGGTGTCGGCTCCAGTAAACCCATTTCAACAGTTCCAAACGGGCCTATTATGTCTGACTTGTATTCCTTGTTTTTATGTTTTTCTTCCAGTTTTTAATTTGGATTTTGGGTCCGATTGAGGAGCACTCTTTAAAGGGTTTTTATGAAACCGGCAAAGGCTCCCCTCTTTAATCAAATCTGTCTTTACTGTATTCCTTTTGTGCTTTGTATCATGTGTTGCAGCCCAGTCTCACAGCAGTTCGTGCAATGGTCACGTTATTTAATCTATCGATTCATGTACACGGACTCGGTTTTTTTTTCGTGGTGGTCAGCACATTTTTTAAACTAATGTATTTCATTGGGAAGCATCTGTCGTGATCACAGCACGACTACGGTAGCAAGTAGTATGAAATGCTGAAAACCCACGCAGGGAGGTTGGTTGGGGGGGTGGATGGGTCAAACAACACAGGACTTTGACCCAGGAGACCGGGCATCATGTCCTGCATCCCCCAGATACCGCGTATCGTGGCCCGGCGTGTGACGTGTCCTTTTCCCCGTTCTTCTTTCCCTAAACCCAACCTCCGTAGAGATGCTTTCCATTACATGCTGACCACCACGAAACCCCCCCCCGACATAAACATGTCCGTGTACACGAATCAATAGATGAAAAATAACGTGACCATTTCACAGGTTGCATGTGTCCCTGCAAAGCCACGTTGTTAAAAAAAGCCCCAAATCCCTCCTTTTCCCTCATTTTTTTCCTCTATTGACCAAAACATGCAACAGTGTGGGAGTGAATGCAGCGTGAAGCCTGGAGGAGTCCAGAAACCTCCTTTGTTAGATCTAAAACAACAAGTGTGAATATAGTGACCAGAAGATAATCATATCCAAGCGCTATTTTATTTATTTGATTTTTTTTTTCTTATGTTTTTAACATTGAGGGGATGTATAGAATTTTTTAGATGTGAACCATTTTCGACAATGAAGTGGCAAAATGGCTGTGCTCTATGTACACGCAGCGGCTCGCGGTACATAGAGACGTAGAGGTTTTTCTGTTCTTAGCATGGGCCGTCAGGCAGACGTGTGGGTAAATGAAGTTGTAAAATAAATGTTTTCTGTTGCTTCAGAGCCTCTGTCTTCGCTGTGAGTTTCTTTGATTGAAAAGAATGATTCATGAGCAAAGTATGTCTTTAAAAGGAGAACCTTTAATTGTTGAAAATACTGGACATTAATGAACACTTGAACATGTCCTTTCCTATGCAAACAACTACATTACAGTGTGTTAAACATCAATTCAATGCTTATATCAAGTCAAGTAAACTTTGTCAATTCTGCAATATGTGCCGGACGTACAGAGGAATACCTTTCTCTCTGACCCACGGTGCAACAAGTATGAAGATAAAAGATAAGAAATAGATACAATTAAGAAAGATAAAAAGGATATGTCATATAGGCCTACAATACAATAAATACATTCTAAGTAGTGCATGTAAGGAAAAACCAAACGGTATAGAAAACTAAATGTTTTGAAAATGTGCAATATAAAGGAAGTGTTCTTGAGAAGTGGCTGGTGCTGTCCCTGATGGGAGGGAGTCCAGGGTCCAGAGTTCTTGGGGGCAGAGGAGAGGGGTGTAGAGCTCAAGGGGGGTAAGCGATCCTCCGGAAAGCGTACCTTCTATGGGGAGATTCTGATGCTACCAAGCCATCACCTCCCGTTAGCATCCCATTGACTCCCATTCATTCTGACATCACTTTGACAGTGAATAACTTTACATCTGAAGCGTTTAAAGACTCTATTTGTCCGTTGTTTATTTCTAAAGAAACACGACAATGTATAAAAGGCTCCATTACCTTGTACCTCACGTTATGGCTCCGTAGCAGACGTTTTTATAAAAATAGGCTAACGATTGGGTCATAACCACGAGACTTACTGTCACACAGTAGAGGAATTACCGTATAGTACAGGAGAAGCTCACAGGCAGTTTGGACTTCCATTAGCTGTTTAGGTTTAATGACTAATGTTAACTAGCATGTTAGTGATCAGTAATTACTAATGTTAACTAGCATGTTAGTGATCAGTAATTAGCCTGTGCCTATGTTATCTCCTTACATATACCTACGCTCTCCGTCTCTGTAAGATTGGGAATGATTGAGATTTCTCTCGGCACAGCTACCAGAAGACTTCACACTTTCAGACAGGTTGCTCACGTCACATCTACGTCTTCAAGCTCAGATGGAGGCTGCTCAGTAACGCTCAGCCAGCACCGGGAAAGAGACTTCACTGGTCTCCGTCGAAGTCTACGGCGTCGCGGTGTCTGTTTATTTCATTGTCTATGGTAGAGCTTCCTGACAGCCTGGCCAATGAAGCTGTTAGCCAGTGGTACAGTATATATGGTGTTTGGAGATGCTGTTGAAGTAAACTGTGGCGCAAAAAGCAAAACGCTCTTTTAACAAGTAATCTGGTTATTATAATGTGCATGAAAGTATGGCAGCAGCTAGATGTAGAGGGACGTCTCTGCAGGGGGTCCCGGTAGCTTACAGGAATTAAGGTGTCTCAAGTTTAAATGTGGTCGTTAGGGCTGCAACTAACAATTATTCTCATTGTCCTTCAAACCGTCAATTATTTTCTTGATTCATGGATAAGTTGTTTGGTCTCTAAAATGTAAGAAAAATGTGGATCAGTGTTTCCCAACAAAGCCCAAGATGACATCCTCAAATGTCTTGTTTTGTCCACAACTCAAACATATTAATTTTACTGTCCCAGAGGAGAGAAGAAACTAGGAACATATTCATATTTAACACGCTGGAATTGGAGAACTTTCACTCAAACTGATTAACCAATTATTAAAATAGTTGGCGATAAATGTAATAGTTGACAACTCATCGATTCATCTTTTCACCGCTAGTGGTAATTGATAAATATATATATATTTAAAAAGTCTACGGGGCTAGTGGTAATTGATAAATATATAAAAAAGTCTACAGGGTTAGGAGAGTGAGTGTGTAACTGTAGAAAGAGCAACAGCCTGGCATGCTCCTAATCCGTCCACATACCAGCCACTGCCTGATATGGTGTGTGTGTGTGTGGGGGGGGTGGCAATGAAACCTGACACCCCCTCACCCCCGTCCCCCCAACTGAAGTCAGCCCCCCATGCATCCTCTCACTCAGACACACACATTGCTGTGGATGGCGAGCGAGCTGCAAACAGACCAACAGTAGTCGCTACTTGCGTGGGGAAAAAAAGAGGAATGGAGTGAGTGTCGGATGAGGGAGAGGAGGAAGAGCGAGCGAGGAAGAGTTACCGGAATGTGAACCGTCAGAGGGACTCTGTCCGGTCACATTTGGTGTCTCAGTGTCACCGGGAGCTGAAGAGGAGATCCCAAACTGCCTCGTTTTCTCTCCTCGGATAGGAAACGTATTATTCCTGAACTGATAGAACTCGGTTTGACCTCCTGACCTCAACTTTCCCAGAGTTTTCACGTTGTTGGCGTGGATTGGTTTTTACCACATGACTGGACAGGAACAGTTTGTCCGAGGTAACAAAAAGCCTGCCTGAGTGACTCGGGTATTTCCAGAACCTGAGACAGCCAGCGTTGCCCTCAGCAGCTTCATGCAGTGCTTACACAAGAGCTGAGTTTTAAAGTAGGCCTCTATTAAATCTTGGACAAATGAAACCGATCCTGGCTCCTCTGTGCAGGTACAACTCACACAAAGCTATATGGAAAACATTGAGAAACTACAAGAAATAATTGCTTTTAACTGACTATTTTTTTGTTGATCTCAAACCGGAACAAAGTTGCCCTGAAGACCTCCGAGAGATAGAAGTTCAGCCGGCTCGTCCTGCAGGACTCTGTGGTTGGTGGTGCTTTTGCTCACAGTTGCACACATACATCTCAACAAAATGATTATTTGATTATTTGACTAAGCAGGAAGACCTAGACACGGGAGGTGAACATTTTTTTAATGACGGAGAGAAGCTGAACTGCTGACAGCTCGAACACGTGGATCATCAGCAGATGGAGAGGAAGGTGAGTAACGGACACAAAACAAGCGTCCATTTGGACTCATTGATCGACTGATTGGATTTTGGTGGTCAAAGGTTAAAAGTTCACTGTGACGTCACAGTGTTCACATCAATTCACACAAACGTCTAATAGGATAAGATGATAGATGATTTATGCCCCAAAAGTCAAATTCACTGTGACAATAAAATGTTATGCAAACCCACTTCTTTTTTTTATTACTCAGGAACGCAGTCCTTCCTCTACAGCGCTACAGGCAGTTGACCTCGAGTGGTTAATGTTAGGGTTAGGGGATTGGTCAGGGGTTAGGACCTGTACATGTAAGCATGGACGCCTGGCCAATAGTAGTGTGTGAATGCTATTGAAGGGCGGGTTTTGGCATGGCCTTAGTGGGAGAAAAAAATATTGCTTCCTTGATGGGAGAAAAACATGCTCTGGTTTATTGGCATTTCTTTAAACCAATCACAATCATCCTGGGCGGTGCTAAGCTCTGGACGGAGCCACGGTGCCTCTGCTAAATAGTCTACATTTTCTAATGCTATTTGACAACATTGTAGTACATATTTTGGGTTCATCAAAAAGCGTGCTCGTTAAGATACCAGCAGACGAGCTAGTCCAGCACAAATGAGTGCATAAAAAGTCAGCAAAATGAAGTTTTTGAACCTCAGAATTAAATACAAAATTAGTGCCCCGCCCTCTTTCCACTAGGCTGGCCACAGGTCTGCAGTCTAGAGTTCTGGGTCTTACAGAAAATGTGTAAAGGCACCAGTGCAGTCCCTCAGAAACCGCAGCAGATCATTCAACCAGCTGTGGTGTCAACAGGAGGAGGTGAAGTCCATGTCTCTGCCGGCCAACCTGAGCTGCCTGCAGGGCGCCGGGGGGGCGGAGGGGGAGGAGGCGGCACTGGCCACGCTGGAGAAACAGCTCATCTGTCCCATCTGTCTGGAGCTCTTCAACAAACCGGTGGTCATCCTGCCCTGCCAGCACAACCTGTGCAGGAAGTGTGCCAACGAGCTCTACCAGGTCACTGCCCATGTGCTTATATATATATATATCTATATATACATGTGTGTATATATATATATATATATATATATATATATACATGTGTATATATATACATGTACTGTATGTCTCATCTTTCATCACACACGTTTTATACCATGAGCCAGTACTGCATTGTTCACAACATATACACACACACACACACACACACACACACACACACACGCACGCACATGCCCCAGCTTCGTGTGTGTGTGTGTAGTGTGGATTATCAGTGTCTAAAATGGGACGTGTGGATGTTGAACTGGTTCGCTCATGTACACCTGCTGTGACTTACTGCTATTGTTCAGATTGTGTGTGTGTGTGTGTGTGTGTGTGTGTGTGTGTGTGTGTGTGTGTGTGTGTGTGTGTGTGTGTGTGTGTGTGAGGTCCATTTTGCTGCAGCACTGTGTAACTAACAATGTTATCAAGAACTCTACTTAAATCAGGGGTTAGGTTTATGGTTTGGGTTAGAGTTAGGTGCCTTGAAGTCAACGGTCGCAGCGCTGCCTGGAAGTCGACATTGAGGGCTTAAAACCCCATGGAGTGTTTTCTAGTGTTTCTAGAAACATTTTGATCGTTTTCTATGGCTGTGAAATCGTTTCACTATTGACGAAACCAATGTAGAGTCAAGCTGACCGTGAACACATCGTAAACCATCTCTCTGTCTCTCACGTAGTATTGCTAAAGCACATAGTACAACAGGGAAACGTACACATGTACATACAGCTTTAAGACAATAATCTCAATTTCAAGTCCAAGCCCTGTTTGATAAGTGATGTTACACAATTTAATTTTAGACATTTATTTGCTATTTCATTCATATATTACTCTACTTTTGTTACCTCATATCAAGCACCAAAACAGTTGAGTGTAGGGATATTTTCAGAGATTTAATCATTTCCAAAAGCGATGAGCAACATCTTTTAGCTTTAGGGCCAAATTGTCTCTTTACACATTGCTCTGGAACAAATTTGGGCATCACTATACAGAAAGCTGAGTTTGTTCTGGACATTTTGATATGAAACATACAGGGATATATGCATTAAAAGGAGAATTCAAGGAGCTATCTGAAAATGCCCTCAGACCTCAGAGGAGAAAATTGCTACGCCTGTAACAATATTTGCATAATTGTCTAATCGGCGTTTATTTGTTCAACAGCAATGAATTGCTAACATTAGCTAAGGTCTTTTTTTATATATATAATTTTTATGGGCATTTCCGCCTTTAATGATAGGACAGAAAGACATGAAAGGGGAGCGAGAGGGAACACATGCAGAAAACTGTCACAGGTCAGACTCGAACCCTGGACCTTCTGCATCAAGGAATAAACCTCCACATACGTGTGCCTGCTCAACCAACTGAGCTAACCGGCCACTAGCTAAGGTCTTAAGGGGCAGGACTGATTGGTAATGATCAGTTTTATGTTCATTTATGAAAAAACGTAAAAAAAAACAATGTTTTATGATAATAAAGAGGCGTGGTTATTACAGTATCTGGGTTACAGTGATATAACCAAAAGATGTATCCTGGGATTCATTCAAAAGTTGAATTTGTCTGAAAAATAAATACATAAATAGATATTTGTAAGACGGAGAAAAGGAGCCCTTGGTTTTGGAGGTGCTCTTTGGTGCAGGGGGTGATCCGATCATGCTCCTCTGATACTAGGAGATCTTTTTAAAATTTGACTCAAAGGGACAGTTATATTGTTAATTGCAATAATTTCAGCCTAAAACACCAACTTAAACATAAAGTGATAAAGGCACCAGGAGTACAACGATACAGCAAAATCATTACCCAACTCATCACGTTGTTACAACTTTGGGTTCCACTTTACTTGAGGGTATCTACAGGATGGCAGTAGCTCAGTCTGTAGTGTAGTAGGGACTTGGGTTGGGAACCGGAGGGTCGCAGGTTCAAGTCCCCATACGGACTAAAGTATGGTGGTGGACTGGTAGCTGGAGAGCAGCCAGTTCAACGCCTGGGCACCGCCAAGGTGCTCTTGAGCAAGGCACCGAACCTCCATGGGCAGCTCCCTCACTCTGACATCTCTCCATTAGTGCATGTATAGGTACTGGGCATGTGTGTGTAATTCAAGCCTGTGTGTAATAACAACAAGTTAAACATTGTAATTTCCCCTTGAGGCATTAATAAAGTATACATACATACATACATAAGATTGTCATGAATGTGTCATAAACATTATAAACAAGTCATAACAACAACAAACGACATAACACTTTGTTTAGTAAGTGTCATTAGGGTTAGGGTTCTTGTGTCATGACTCTTATGTAGCTACCTTCATGTAAAGGGTTACCCAACTTTGTCCCAGTGTAGCTGTAGCATATGAGTTCTCTCTCTCTCTCTCTAGCAGATGATCTCTCCGTCAGGCCCAGCAGCAGCTGAGGCTTATCAAGGCTACTATTTCAGGACGCGTTACACCTCTAACCTTCCCTCCGTCCCTCTGCTCATCTGTCCTTTTTCTTCACTCGTCTATGCGCTGTCCCCCGACTCTCAATTCTCTGATCACTTCCCACATCTGCTCAGTTTTCTCTCCTGATCTCTTCTTTTATGTTTCCATCTCTTAACTGTTGAACTAGCCATGCATGGATGGATTGGCCCTTTTTTTGTATCACAGCATCCCTTTGCCAAGATGTATAGAGTAGAGACGTGTGTGTGTGTGTGTGTGTGTGTGTGTGTGTGTGTGTGTGTGTGTGTGTGTGTGTGTGTGTGTGTGTGTGTGTGTGTGTGTTTTTACATGCTGGCTGTGATCTTGTTCTTGCCCAGTAACCCGTCCTGAACCAGCTCTGACCCCGGTACTAAAACTGTTGCTAATTATTGAAATCCCAGCATGCAGCTGTGTTGTAGGACAACTCCAACTGCTGGGTGTTGACAGGCAGTCTTGGACGGTCAGTGAGAAGCAGTTTATCCTGAAATGTTTAATCTCCGTGCAACCATGTTTTAAAGGTCGGGTCAAACAGATTATTTTACTTTTTCTTATTTTAATACTTCAGGTACATTTTCCTGATGATACTTACATACTGCAAGTCTTTTTGCAGTGTGGTATTAGTACTCTGACTGAAGTAAAGGATCTGAATACTTGTTTGTGTGCAGCCGTCCCTGTTCCAGGCTCGCACCACCATGCAGGTGAACAGCGGGCGTTTCCGCTGTCCGTCCTGCCGCCACGAGGTGGTGCTGGATCGCCACGGCGTCTACGGCCTGCAGCGGAACCTGCTGGTGGAGAACATCATCGACGTCTACAAACAGGAAGTCAGCAACAACAGCAATGCCACAAGGTGAAGAGAGAGAAACAATGAAGAGATTTATGATAGCAAATATACTTCCACTTCCACACACAGGTGTTTACAGATGGGGTGTTTCTTCTTTCTCTCTCTCTCTCTGCAGCCCCCTCCCTCTTCCTCCACCTTGTGCTCAGCTGACGTGTTCAGACCATGAGGGCGAGAAGGTCAACATCTACTGTCTCACCTGTCAGCTTCCTACCTGTTCTCTCTGTAAAGTGTTCGGGGCTCATCAGGCCTGCCAGGTGGCTCCTCTGACAGACATCTGCCAGCAGCACAAGGTACATACTGCTCTACTAGAATGGTGTGTGTGTGTTTGTGTGTGTTTGTGTGTGTGTGTGTGTGTGCGTGTGCGTGTGTGCGTGTGTGCTAATTAGGTTTGTCTCTAACTTAATTAGCCCGATAAAAAAAAAGACCTAGCACCTTTTAATTGTGCTACATTCATTACAGATTCATTAGATAACTAAAGGCTGTCATTAATTGACTAATAATCATAACTCTCAATAACAAGTTCATTTCCTTTTCTTTGTCAGGATGAGCTGAGTGAAGCAGTCAGCTCTCTGGCTGCGGTCAACGACAAAGTCCAGACTATGATTAATGAGCTGGAGGAGACGTGCAGAAACATAGAGGTGTGTGTGTGTGTGTGTGTGTGTGTGTGTGTGTGTGTGTGTGTGTGTGTGTGTGTGTGTGTGTGTGTTTTGTTAGGTTTCAAATCCAGGTATTTACATCCAAACCAATGGTGACATATCTTCTTCCTCTGTGCCATAGAAACACATCAATGAGCCATACTGTTGCACTGTTCCTGCATAACACACACACACCACACACACACACACACACACACACACACACACACACACACACACACACACACACACACACACACACACACACTGTATTATTCTGACTCAATCCCACACACACCGTCCTGCTGCCACAAATACACACTACAGCACCAAATGTGGATTAATCCACCGCTGAAAATAGTCCCCAACAAATACACTCCTGTTTGTTTATAAAAAAAAATCCATATTTGTGAACAGATTTTTATTGATGTATGTCTTCAAGTGTAAACACTTTGGGCTGAGAGCCAGAGTCAGGGTAAAAAAATTGTTGAACAAACTGAAAGAATATAGAATAATGCCATACATTCCTCACGTATTCCTTATGTTTCACATAAAATAAGTGTAGAATTATATTTAAGAATAAAAAAGAAAGAAATACATGCGGAGTAACAGAAGTAATTTTGTATATTTAAATTACATTTTATTTTAAACAGCAGTTTCTAAAAGTGATCTCTTTTTTTCCAAATCAAATGTTGTAGACAGCAGGGCATTTCTAAGTCTAAAAAAATGACATAATAATCTATGGTAACACTTTACTTGAAGGTATCGACATAATCGTGACATGACACAGTCATAACTATGACATGACGCTGTAATAAACTTTTTAAACAGTCATAAACGTTTATGACTTCTGTCATTAAGTGTCATTCAGTTTTTATCATGACAATTTGACATTCTTTGGGTTGTCTTGATTATGACAAGTTTACATTAATCAAAGTGACATTACCAGAAGTTGTCTTGGTCATGACAAGTTGACATTAAATTAGTTTGGGATGTCTTTGTAATGACAAGTTGACATTAACCAGGATGACATTACCAGAGGATGTCTTTGTCATGACAACTTGACATAAAATGTCTTTGGAGTGTCCTTATTAAGACAACTTCACATTAACCAGGATGACATTATGTCAACTTGTCATGACCAAGACTTTGATTAATGTCAAGTTGTCATAATCAAGACAACCCAAACAATGTCAACTTGTCATGACAAAAACCAAAATGACACTTAACGACAGAAGTCATAAACATTTATGACTTGTTTATAACGTTTATGACACATTCATGACAGCGTCATGTCATAGTTATGACAGTGTCACGTCACGATTATGTCAATATCTCCTAGTAAAGTGTTACCCAATCTATTAATAGTACATTTTCATTCCACAAGATAACTCCCCGAAATGTGATAAAAAACAGACCACGGGATGTTTTATACAAATTCTCAGCCTGTTTAGTTTGGTAATTATGGAAATGTGAATTGTTAAGATAATAATATCTGAAACTAGAAGGTGAATCTGTTTTTGACATTTAGTTTTAAACACAAATGTACATGTTGTAAGAAGCAAAGGCTGCATACAGTCTGCCTGTATGTAATAACTTAGTTTTTTTTCCTATCATTCCATATGTTAACTTATTCTACTGTCACATACACACAGTATGTAGTCCATATATAGTGTGAAAACATATGTTAACTTATTCTACTGTCACATACACACAGTATGTAGTCCATATATAGTGTGAAAACATATGTTAACTTATTCTACTTTTACATACACAGTATGTAGTCCATATATAGTGTGAAAACATATGTTAACTTATTCTACTTTTACATACACAGTATGAAGTCCATATATAGTGTGAAAACATGTTAACTTATTCTACTTTTACATACACACAGTATGAAGTCCATATATAGTGTGAAAACATATGTTAACTTATTCTACTTTTACATACACACAGTGGCCCTCATTTATCAACCTAACGTAGAAACCAGCGCAGATATGAGCCAGAAATCGTCTGGCTCGACAGGCTTCATGTGTGATTCATGAAACGTTTGTATCACACCAATCAGAGCATAAGAATGGTCGTACGTTGATAAATGCAGCAGCTGGAAACGATCGTAATTTAAATATCACGCCCCAATATATTCTCTGTTTTGAGGCCTCGCCCCTACAATTTACGACATGGCGAGACGTAATCCGGCTGAGAAGCGGCACTTTTCAGAGGTGGAGATTGAAACCCTGATATCTCCGGTTCATTTGCACTAACGTGTGTACTATTTGGCAGCCTGAAAACTGGTATTAAAGGCTGTAGAAAGAATTCGGGATGAAAAGAGATCACTGATGCAGTCAACAGTGTTGCCGTAGGAAATCGGACTCCAGCTGAAGTTTATTTAATTTATACATGCTTGACATATATAGTCCTAATAGTAATACAGGCTTATATTGCAATATCTTAGGCTAGGTGTACTTATATTTAAATAAACACACGGTAGCGGTCCGGAGTTTATGCAGTGTCTTTTATTTTACTCGTTTCTTTTTTTCATGAGTCAGAACGAGGCAACAGCTGAGGGAGAGTGTGTGTCCTCCCCCCCCCCCGTGCTGGACTACCACCTCGACCCTGTCTCCGAAGCCAAGCCGAAATAACTCGGTCAATGGCAGAAATAAATCATTCACTTGAAAGAGAAACAAAAACCTGAAGAATAAATAAAAATGTTGTTCATCGTCATGTTTCCTGTATAGAATAT
Organism: Perca fluviatilis; assembly: GCF_010015445.1. Lineage (NCBI taxonomy): Eukaryota > Metazoa > Chordata > Actinopteri > Perciformes > Percidae > Perca > Perca fluviatilis. The sequence goes on from NC_053116.1 coordinate 992,747, forward strand.
CATTGCCAAACATAACACTATAGGCTACCTTTTAAAAGCGAGGAATAATATCCTGTCTCCTTGGTATAGCCCCCAGTTGGGGTGGGCTGGACACTTCTCTCAGGGCATCGGGTCATCTGGCTCCATCACTACATTTATGGCACCGTGTCTTCCTGTGCGATGTTGTGCAGAACCCCACAGGCTAAAACAATGTTGCAGACCGGCGCATAGAGGTCTTCTAAAAGAGCCAGATCTGCCATTGCTGATAAGTGATCAACTGATGACTTCTCCTTCTCCTGTTAAACTGATTATATGCTGCACCGCAAGTCCACACTGACTCCAAAACTTGCGTACACGAGTTAAGACCAGACGTGAGATTTTATCGCAGCCTACGCTCACGTTCAAATTGATAAATGCCGAGCTTTGCGTAGGAATCGGCGTACGCCCGTCCTACGCCTGTTTTAGGTCGTACGCACGTTTCATAAATGAGGGCCAGTATGAAGTCCATATATAGTGTGAAAACATATGTTAACTTATTCTACTTTTACATACACACAGTATGAAGTCCATATATAGTTTTTCTGACATTTATGTCACTTTTTGACATTTTTGTCACTTTTTTGTCACTTTTTCTGACATTTATGTCTCTTTTTTTTGACAGTTTTGTCCCTTTTTGGTCACTTTTTTGACATTTGTCACTTTTTCTTTAACATTTGTTTCATTTTTCTCTGACATTTGTGTCACTTTTTTGACATTTTGACAACTTTTTCGGAGCCTTTTGAAGTTTTTGTGTTTTTTTTCCGAAATTTGTAAAGCTATTTTCTTTTACATTTGTCATTTTTGTCCACATTTTTGCAACTTTTTTGACTGTTTTGTCACTTTTTTAACATTTGTGTCACTTTTTTCTGACATTTATGTCACTTTCTTTGACATTTTTGTCAATTTTTTTACATTTGTGCAACTTTTTTGTCACTTTTTTAACATTTGTGTCACTTTTTTCTGACATTTGTGTCACTTCTTTGACATTTGGGACTTTAACATTTGTTTTCTTTTATCAATAGTTTTTTTCTTCAAATGCTATAAAATTGACTAAAACAACCAAAGTCAATGAAAGCAGTGAACTGATCATGTATTTCATCCACGTTAAGTTTTTTGGACAATTTGTTTGAAAGAAAAACCCAAATTTCTGATATAGAAACTTTTAGAAAATGGGTCATATTTGACCCGAGGACGAAAGGAGGGTAAACTTATTTTACTGTCACGTACACACACACACAGTATGTAGTCCATATATAGTGTGAAAACAGTCAGCGTTAAAGCATGCGTTGTGTTGTTGTGTGCGCTCTCTCTCTGCAGGAGAACTGTAAGACTCAGAAACAAAGTGTGTGTGAGACGTTCGGCCGTGTGTTCTCCATCCTGGAGGAGAGACAGAAGGTCAGATTGTCTTCCTTTCTCAGCACTATATGAACACATGTATTATTCATGAGAATCAGTGGTGGAATGTAACTAAGTACATCTACTCTATACAACTTTACAGTAATATCCTGGCAGCAGCTTCGCCTGTAAACTACTGTTTAGTTACAGTACGCATCCTGTTTTTATATTTGAAGGCATTTTACTTTAAATAGACAGTTTTTTATGTATTATTTGGATTTACAGTAATATACTAGTTGCAGTGTAATTCCCGCCTTTTCCTTTATCTTCCCAAGATGCATTGGTGTTAACAGTAAATACCTGTAATCTGTAACATTCACAGAAAGTGGCTTATTAAAACAGTACAATACTGTGAGATTGTAGCTGTGAATTTACATCAAAGCTTTACGGTGTGTACTTCATTACAAGTTTGACATACTTGTACTTTACTTGAGTATTTCTATTTTCTGCTACTTTATACTTCTACTGCACAAGTTATTTACGCCAATAGTTATCTGATATTTTTAGTTACTTTTGTAAAAACATATTATATGCTATGATGCTATGAGTATATTACCAAATATAATAATTGGACTATTTGTCTTACATGCTGATAAATTGTAAATATATGAAAATACAGTACATTGTGTAGTACAACTTTTATGTAGGCCTACAGCAGTAACAGTACTCGTAGTTGTAGTGGTTGATTACTTTCTTCATCATCATCACATTGAAGGCGATGACGCAGCGAATCAGCACCGAGCAGGAAGAGAAGACAGGCCACGCCCAGGCGCTGATGCGTTGCTATGGAGACAGCGTGGTGGCCAACAGCAAACTGGTGGAGCGAGCAGTGAGCAGCATGGAGGAGCCAGACATGGTTGCTTTTGTTCAGGTGTGTGTGTGTGTGTGTGTGTGTGTGTGTGTGTGTGTGTGTGTGTGTGTGTGTGTGTGTGTGTGTGTGTGTGTGTGTGTGTGTGTGTGTGTGTGTGTTGTGTGTGTGTGTGTGCATGTTTTAGTGAAACGGATATTTGGGGGTCACAAATATTGAAAGAATGGGTCTGGAAACTTTGTGGGGAAAATGGACCCAGGAATGTAATGGATGAGAGTGTGTGTAGGGGGGGGGGATGGGGAGACCAAAAGGAGCGCGTGTTTTTTTTTTTTTTTTTTTTTTTTTTTTTTTTTTTTTTTTTTTTTTTTTTTTTTTTTTTTTTGTGTGTGTGTGTGTGTGTGTGTGTGTGTGTGTCTGTGTGTGTTTCACATGTACAATGTACAATGTGTACAATCCTGGACTGCATTACTTTATGTTTTAAGATTATGATACACTTTTTAATTAAATGCTCTTCTTTTTTGATCCGGTTCTTCTGGTTGGATAATTTTATTTATTTTTTTAAATTGAGTTGTATTTGAGGAAGGGAACAGTTCTTTGTTTGCAATGTAATGTTGTATGTAAGAAGTTCTTTTCTGAGAAATGCTGTTTGGTCCACGTGGGCTAGACACAGTAAACAACTACTACTACTACTATTAGTGTGTAGTTAAGTTGAAATGTTGAGTACTGTAAAGATGCCTTTGGATGTAGTAGCAAGTTGGAGAATTGTTCAGCATCAGCATGGCGTAAGACCTGAGTCTCTGAATTCTCTTTTGTCCTCCCTTTAGAATTCAAAGGAGCTGATCACAAAGTGAGTATGAAAGGTGTTGCTTGTTGCCTGTGATGCATTCTTTTCAGAACATATATATGTTTTTTTAGATTTGGACCACCCTCCGTCATTCTTTCCTGTCTCCCTTTTCATTCGTCCACTCTTTTCCCCCCCACACCAGAGTGATAACAGCCAGCGGCTCCTGTCCAGCTGAGACTCTGAAACCAGGCTGTGAGAGTTTCAGCCACTACAGATTTGACTTCAGCAGACAGGAGAAAGCTCTGAAGAGCATTGACTTCCTCAAAGGTAAGAAGAGAGACTGCCTGGGAAACCACTTTGAAACTATATCTTTACAAGACACCATTTTATTTTTGCACCAACGGAAATGTACAATATATCCACTTTGTCAAAATGTTTTCTGTGTCTCCAGCATTATAAATAGCTGACTGCAAAAATCTAAGGATGAAAAATGGAATAAACAAACCAAATGCTCACTGTGCTTGTAAAGTCTGCACTGTGTAACTGAAGTGTGGAATCTGGGTTTTTTAATTCAAGGTATACCAGTCTCATCCAAAAAATAGTTGGTAGCTGCAGTGAAAAATGAGTAACATTGGTCTCGCTTGAATGCACAAAACTTACTGTCTTACTGAGTTACTGTCCTGTGAGAACCACATAACTAAAAAAGTTTTCATGTTGTCAGAAAACAGTCCTGTTGTGGTCCGAGTGGACCGTTCTCTGGGATCTGTTTTCATGCTAATCCAATGTGACCAGTTTCACCGCAAACCGCTAATTAGCTTATAACACTAGTCATCGGGGCAGAAGGTAAAATAAAAAGAAATTGCTATTTCTACACCACTAACAAGGCTCAAAATAACACCACACTTCCACGGTAGCATAATGAGGGTCCCTACATGTAAACCCAAGCATTGAGAACTACAGACAGTTTATTAAAAAGATAGTTTACAAAGACTGTACCATTCACGTATACAGGCAGGCGCCATCTTGGGAAAACAGTCTCAACCAGTCGAACGATGAAAACGTGTGCGTGCTAGAAATAGGGCCGACGCCTATTTTTCACGCTACACGCCAGCATGTTGGAAGCGTTTCCAGACAAAATAGAATAGGAAAAGATGTTTATATGTCATTTAATAAATGACATGTTGATGTTTGAAAGTCTCTAGGTTTTGACATAAATGCAGATATAAATGTGATTTAAAAAAATAATATATCAATATAATATATAATATTAAATCTGCAATATTGCACCTGTGAATACACAATGAAATATTCTGGAGCCTATTTTGCCGTCAATCCTGCCGACGTTGTCTCTGCTGTAATCAGATCAGTATATGTTTATGTTTATGGGAAAAATCCATGTGTCCAGACAAGGCTAGCAGCAGCAGCAGCAGCGCCGCGTCAGACACCTTTCTGGTGTGTAAAGACGTAGAAAACGCCACACAGCCGCCACGCAGCTGACACTCTACAGAATCGCCACGCAATGCAGCCAGTGTGCAGGAGGCCTAAGAAGTATGGTGATTTTCTCAACACATGAAAAGTAACTAAAGGTGTCAGACAAATGTAGTGGAGTAAAAAGAACAATATATACCTCTGAGATGGAGTACAGTGATAAAGATGCATGGCATGGGAATAGTCAAGAAAAGAACAAGTACTTTGAATTTGTACTTCAGGACAGTACTTTAATTCAATTCAATTTTATTTATAGTATCAAATCATAACATAAGTTATCTCGAGACACTTTACAGATAGAGTAGGTCTAGACCACACTCTATAATTTACAAAGCCCCAACAATTCCAACAATTCCAGTAATTCCCTCAAGAGCAAGCAGTGCGACAGTGGCGAGGAAAAACTCCCTCTTGGGAAGAAACCTCGGACAGACCCAGGCTCTTGGTAGGCGGTGTCTGACGAGCCGGTTGGGGGTGTGATGAACAGTGGCGATAGTAGTCACATTAATAATGGAACAGTGACTGGATGTAGCGGGAAGCTGCAGGGTTCAGCAGGACGCAGCATGACATTGCAGGGCATCGCTGAGCTCAGCAGGGAGTGCAGCAGGACCACGGCGACAGCTGCAACCAGGATCTTGGTGCCAACGTTCTCCAAGGAAATACGCTGGGGGAAAAAAAGCATAAGGACTCCGGGGAGTAAACTCCCCAGAAGCTAGGGTTAGTAACAAGCATTTCTGGGACGGGCTGCACACAAATAGTAATAGTAATAGTAATAGTAACAGTAATAGAAAGGGAGAGGAGAGAGCAGCTCAGTGTGTCAAAGGAAGGAAGTCCCCCGGCAGTCTAGAACTATAACAGCGTAACTATAACAGGTAACTAAGAGAGACAGGTCATAAGGAGAGGTAGCTTTTTCGGGCTTAGAACTCTCCCCCTGCCGGATCTGGCTTGGCTGGCCTGCCTCCCTCTACTTTGTTATGTATTATTAATCTAACAATTATGAAGAGAAGCAGTTGGGCCAGTTAGGTGAACACTGCAACTCCTCACTCCCTAACTATAAGCTTTATCAAATAGGAGAGTTTTAAGTTCATTTCTTGAATGAGGTGACAGTTTCTGCCCCCCGAACCCAGATCGGGAGCTGGTTCCATAGGAGAGGAGCCTGATAACTGAAGGCTCTAGCTCCCATTCTACTTTTAGAGACTCTAGGTACCACCAGTAACTCTGCATTCTGGGAGCGCAGTGCTCTAGTGGGACAATAGGGTATTAGGAGCTCTTCTAGATATGATGGTGCTAGACCATTTAGAGCTTTGTAGGTCAAGAGAAGGACTTTAAACTCAATCCTGGATTCAACAGGAAGCCAATGCAGAGAAGCTAATACAGGAGAAATATGATCTCTTTTCTTAGTTCTTGTGAGAACACGCGCTGCAGCATTCTGGATCAGCTAGAGAGTCTTAAGAGACTTATTTGAGCAACCTGACAGTAAGGAATTACAATAGTGCAGCCTGGAAGTAACAAATGCATGGACTAGTTTTTCAGCGTCGTTTTGAGACAGGATATTCCTAATTTTGGCAATGTTACGAAGATGAAAAAAGGCTGTTCTTGAGGTTTGTTTTAGATTGGCGTTAAAGGATATATCCTGATCAAAGATAACTCCTAAATTTCTAACAGTGGTGCTGGAGGCCAGGGCAATACCATCCAGAGTAGCTATATCTTTAGATAATGAAGTTCGGAGGTGTTTAGGACCCAGCACAATAACTTCAGTTTTGTTAGGGTTTAACATCAGAAAATTATAGGTCATCCAGGATTTTATATCCTTAATGCACGCTTGAAATTTAGCTAGCTGGCTGGTTTCGTCTGGTTTGATTGACAAGTATAATTGGGTGTCATCCGCATAACAGTGAAAGTTAATTGAGTGTTTTCTAATAATATTGCCTAGAGGAAGCATATATAAGGAGAATAGAATTGGTCCAAGCACTGAGCCTTGAGGAACCCCATGGCTAACTTTAGCGTACTTGGAGGATTTATCATTAACATTCACAAATTGAGATCGATCAGAGAAATAGGACCTAAACCAACTCAGAGCAATTCCTTTAATGCCAACCAAGTGTTCCAATCTCTGTAACAGGATTGAATGGTCAATTGTGTCAAACGCAGCACTAAGATCTAGTAAAACAAGAATGGAGACAGAGTCTTTAAAGGTCCAATATGTAATATTTGTACTGTAATAAATCCAAAAATGACACCAATGCCTCATCAGATATTAAGGAAACATGTTAAACTGAAATACTATCTTTTCTGACAACAATGCTAATTTCAGTATTTTTCTTTTTGAAATTTACATTCCGTGACGGAATTTATGTTTATGTTTTGATCTGTGTGTTGTTATCAACGGCCCAGTTTGACAGCCAGGCTGGGTTGCCAGATATACCTGTAAAAACGTAAACCCAGCACGCTACAGCTGTAACGGTAGTACAGCCATGAAAGCAGCACACAAACGAACAGGATCAACAGAGATAGATTCTACCCGACCTAAAATAAAGAAAACAGCATTTTTCTAACAGGCGTGACCAGAGACGTAACAACCCCTGGTAAATATTGGAGATGTATTTGAAAGATGGAGACAGCTTAGAGCCCAAAAGGACGCAGAATTGGCTTATTTCCTCCTGAACCGGTAAGCATTAGCTTCAGGCTAATTTATCACAGCTACTAGGGGCATTTTTTGTCATTTCAACATTTGTGTACTCACATTGAATTATATAGCTAGAGTACCGGAGTTGGTTACTTGCAAAAACAATTGAGACAGTAAAGTGATCCCGACTGGTCCTGGCTAACGCTGCCTTGCTAACCCTGCTTACTGCTAACGTTACCGGGGGACCAGGCAAGCCCATGGCTGTTTACAGCATGTAGCCTCTTCAGCGGCTGGAGCCGACAACGGTGAGTTATTTTAAACCACGAGAGGGGGGCTGTAAATCGGAAAGAGAGGACTGTGAGTTTGCAGTGTGTTTAGCGATTGTTGCCGTAATTCTAAGCCAATGAAGTGTGTTCCGTCGGCAAGGTAGTGGTATATTTAGCGTTTCGTATTGTAATTCTAAGCCGAGGAAGTGTGCCTGACTGGCGTGTGGAGAGGACGGTGAGGTTGTTGTGTTTTTAGCGGTTCATACTGTAATTTTAAACCGAAAAAGTGTGTCTGTCAGTTGGTTACAGAGCCCCGAATGAGCACAGGCTTTTATGACTGTCAATATAGCCAGAATCTAACGTTAGCTACGCTGTGCTGTGGAGTAATGTCTGGCTATGTGAGACTAGCATCTAACGTTAGCTACTCTGCTGTGCTGTGAAGTAATGTCTGGCTATGTGAGAAAAGCATCTAGCAACGTTGTTGTGAATGCTGCGGTCTCAGCCTGGCAACCTCCGTGAACTTCGAGTCTGGGCAGGAGGGGGCGGGGGAAACGACTCTCCAGTATTTTGAATTTGTACTGCAGTAACTATTTTAACCGCTAGCTGCCAGTATTACACACAATATTACATATTGCACCTTTAACTTTGAAATGTCCCATAAAGCAGAATGAAGAAAGAAGCCACTTTGAGTCTCAACAGGTGTTGCTGTCTCCCTGCAGTTGTGGAAGAGGTTCCTGAAGAAGCAGAGGTGGAACTGGAGCCAGAGGAACCCAAAGAGCCCTCTGTCCAGAACGTGGAACCAGAACAGCATCAGGAAACCTTGGCCCAGAACCTGGAACCTGGTGTAGAAGCAATTCCAGAGCTGATAACCCCACCAGAGGAACCGACTGCAAGCCCGGTGAGTTACACCGTGGAGCCTGCAGAGGCGCTTCTGCAGCCAGAGACTGAAGACCCGGACGTAGCTGATGGAGGATCTGGTCTCTTGAACAGGGGTGTCAGACTGGGGGTGGAAATGGGACTGAGTACCCAGGGCCCTCATGTGAGGAGGGCCCAAAAAGATGCTGGAATGAATAGCTCTGGATGCGGGGAGGGGCCCATAGAGAATGCCTTTCTACAGGGCCCAGAATTTTGTGCTGCACCCCTGCTGATGAAGAACAAGGAGGTGGAGAAAGAGGAGGCGGAGGGACATGCTGATCCTGTTAAAGAGGGAAACGTCTGTGAAGAGCAGGAGGGAATGAGCACAGTACAGGTACCGTATCAGCTGTCTATAGAAACTCTAATACAGCTTTTATTTAAAGGTCCCATGGCATGAAAATTTCACTTTATGAGGTTTTTTTAACATTAATATGAGTTCCCCCAGCCTGCCTATGTGTAGCCGGTCTGCACTGACACTCCCTTAATTTCAGTATGCGTAGTAATGGACGACAGACATCTTCTGCTTTGCCAGTTGGACGGGGGGTTTATTTTGTATACCTGTGTACAACACACAATTAAATCAGTACAGCAGCTCTGGGTTCCTACACACACACCTCTCCTCACCATAGCGTACCGCTACTGAATAACATGTGCAGTGTTCTTATTGAAATAATATAACAAAATACATTTCAATGTGATCGTATAATCAAAATGTTATTATAAAATCAAAACCATTTCCCCACATACCAACGGCAATTTTTATATTTCATTAATAAATGTAAAATTTAAACATGTACAAACAAAAAAACTACATGTATAAGAATAACATTTTCATCACAAAAAACAAGGGGAGGACCCACATACCTGTGTACAACACACAATTAAATCATTACAGCAGCTCTGGGTTCCTACACGCACACCTTTAAATGAGAGGGAGAAAAGAACCAGCGCATAAGAATCCACACGTGTGCTCTTCGTTAAGCTAGCCTGAGAGAAGTGAGCTAGCATCTCACACAAAAAGTGCCGTACACAATAAAACTGTATGTACACATTCAAACAAATATCACCATGACAATGAACAAAGCTAGTGACAGTTAAAGTATAGTAAGAACTTCTACTTAGCGGTTTTAACATGTTTTAAGTCACTTTGAACCAGAGCGCTCAGATTGTCTTACCTCTCCTCACCATAGCGTACGCTACTGAGGAGAATACAGGAAGTGACATCACTAACAGGCAACTGGTCACACCGCCAGAATAAAATTAACAAAATAAAATCTCCCCAAAATAAATACACACAAAACCAGATTTATATGAAAAAAAATATATATATATCAACAAAGATGGATTTTTGGTGAAATATAACAAACAGAACACATCGGTTACATATGGTTCCCCATCTTGACAAAAGGAATCTTCTTTCAGCTCATCTTCAGACACCCCCTCACACCCCTCTCTCTACATTCATACTTTAAAGGAACTCTGAGCTCATTAAAGTTACAATGCAAACCATTTTCTAAAATATGAAAAATTATACATTTTATAAAATATTTTAGATTGATTTCCTCCTCTCTACACAGCCAATTTCAGTAAACTTAAAAAAAAAATCAACTCACAAAGACTATAAATTAGCGAAGCACTGCAGGAGATCCATGACAAAGTCATCTGTGGACTTTTATATATTTGGTTAAAATAACATCACGTGGTACAGCATTGAGCTTTTTAAATCCCTCCACGGTGCTGCATTCAAGTAGCCTGACAAGCCAGACCCACATCCAGATGTTGGGTTTGGGAACTCCCCATTGGCAGGGCTCAATCCGAGGGGCGGGATAAACGGTTGTCTTTCAAATTCCCTCTGCACGCAATAGGATAGCACTACAACCAACCAGAGCAACGCTAGCTGATAGATTTAAACTCTGAACACATTTTCCTTTTTTTAAGAATGACTTCAGTGCCGTTCTTTGTTCTTTTCTCAAAGAAAAGCTGAACTCCAAGTCTTCCAGAGTCGCGGCCAAAGCCGATTCCAAAGACCGCTGTTCACCAGCAGCAGCAGCCATCTTCTTTGTTTTCAAGTAGCAGGGAATTCACGAACTGTCGCAACTCTGCTGTCATTATGTTAAGCCTAGCCAACCGACTCTATAGAAGTTGTGATTGGCCTGACCAGAATTTGGTTTTTCCAGCTCGCAAGCCAACGGAGAGTTGCTAGACTGAACCTGGTTGCAAATTACATTTGCTGGCGCTAGGGTGGTCTAGATTTCTAGGCTAGCATTCAAGAACTTCAACATCTGCGAATACACGGTCGGCATTAATTGACTAAGCAATCAAATCAAGTGGACAGACTGGATGCACACAAAATGCACACATTGCTGTCCCGCTCCAATATATTGGCGTGTTCACGAATAAATCAGCAGGCAACCATTCCTCGCTTGTCTTTTCCTTTTTTTTGAAGGCAGGAACTTTCCTCGGGAACTAGGAACCTTTTGAGAAACTCGTTGCGTTTCGACTCGCAAGGACCAGGCTCCAAACTAACTTTCTGGGGACATTTTACCCCCCAAAAAGTACCTGCTTGGGTGTAGTACCTGAACCTTCAGGGTGGGGTTTGCAGGGATCACCGTCTGATTGGTTCAAAGACACACAGCGTGGCTGCTTCAACTTGTGTAACACTTCATTTATAAAACAAGGAAGTACTCTAGTATGGATTTATGACAGTTTTAGGACGAGGGGAGGACATTTTCTTTGTTTGATGATATTAAACGTAAAGATAGGTTTCCGACTCCGAAAGAGAGAGCGATTCCACGATTGAGCTGAGATATTTGATATAAATATTCATTCAAATGGTCACTTTTGTAGTGAATTCAGACTGTTGCCTGTTCAACCTTTAATGTTCAGTTCCAACCTGGTCTCACGGCAGTTCGTGAAAAAGTCATGTTATTTTTAATCTATTGATTCGTGTACACGGACACGTTTATGTCGTTTTTTTTCGTGGTGGTCAGCACGTAATGGGAAGCATCTCTACGGAGGTTGGGTTTAGGAAAAGGAGAACAGGGAAAGGACAAATCACACAGCGGGACACGATCCCCGGTCTCTGGGGTGAAAGTCCTGTGTTGTTTGACCCATCCATCCCCCCAACCAACCAACCGGCATTTCATACTACTCGCTACCGTAGTCGTGCTGTGATCACGACAGATGCTTCCCATTGAAATACATTAGTTTAAAAAAACGTGCTGACCACCACAAAAAAAACGAGATGTATACGAATCAATAGATTAGATAACGTGACCATTTCACAAACTGCTGTGAGACTGGGTTGTCAGTTCAGTACATACACAAACACTGTTTATAAAGTTAACGGTTCAGCAGCCAACTACAAATTCTGTGGGTTTCGCAGTCTTTTGAGACATACAAACGAAGTAACGTAACTGTGAACCACAGCTGATAGTCAGTTCAGTATGAACATTTATTGGAGATATGATCGTACATCTACAAATGTTTTCTCTGAGAGTTGATTTAAAAGGAACCTAAACCAAAAGCGGCCTAACCCCTCAGTCACATTAGCTACAAGAGATGGCGACAAAGCGGCAGGCTCCATTTCATTTTCAACTGGAGGGGCCATTTGCCAGCGGCAAGCGATGAACAATGCAGGGCCAAAATAGACCAGAAGTCTATTTTATGCAAATGCTGAGCGATGCAACAAAGCGACTGCCAATCGGAGTGAAGACAGCGTGAGGGCAGCAGGACGTATGTACGTTGGTTCCTTGAGTCGAAGAAAATCATTCAAGATGGCGGAAACGCTGCAGGACATCGTATTTCTGTATATATCTGATATGTTTGGCATTATATCTCATGTATTTTGTTACCCCTATCGAGAAATAAATACTTGGCTTTTTAACTGTCTTCCTTCACATATCAGTGTGAGGCAGTAAGCGATGCAGATGATTGGACGGCACAGAGTGCCACCAAGGACAAACATGACACTCAGGATGAAGAAGAAGAAGAAGAAGAAGAAGAAGAAGAAGAAGAAATGATGAAGGAGGAAATGGCTGCTAGGTTTTCCCCCAGCTGGTATCGACCCAGCAGCTGGCGCAGAGTTAGCCCCGTCCCTGCAGACATCCCGCCAAAGGTTCTGGATGCAGAGCAGACCACGTGTTCAACACCGCCAGCTGGGGAAGCACGCCCAGAGGCCGGGATCCAGGCTGAGGCGGAAGGTGCAGTCCAAGTCGTGTGTGAGCCCCAAGTACGACCACATTCTGTGGATCCGTGGAGTCTGGAAACACTGCAGGCTCAGAGCACGTCTACCCCCGACCAACCTTCACCTGGACCACAACCACTCCTGCTTTCCACTGAGCGTGAGTCGGAAAGCCGACAGCTCTCTCTTCTTCAGTCTCCCTCACAGACGGCACCTGTTGAGCTGGGCAGTGCTTTAACACCTGCTCCCCATCTGCAGCTGACTAGGCAGGCAGCTGGAGACGCTGGTATTCCAGAACCTGAGGAGGAGGAGGAGGAGGAGGAGGAGGAGGAGGAGGAGGAGGAGGAGGAGGAGGAGGAGGACATGCAGGGCTGGGTGTGCCTACCCGCGGCTGTGGACAAAAGCTTCAGCCCAGCAGACGGTAGTTTTGATCTCGGAGACGGTGTGTCTGAGGATAATGATAGTCCATCATCCGTGGTGCCGGCGGAGACTTGTGAGGGTTCTGGGGTTGAGAGAGGTAGCTCAGAGATGGGTAAAGGCGAGTTGGAGCTGAGTGATGGAGGAGCAGAGGATGCAGAAGAGACGGAGCAACATGATGAAGATCATTTAGATCTGAAATGTGCTTCAGAGGTCGAGACGATGAATGAAGGGCTGGAAGAAGGAAACACACGGTGTGATGAAAGGAAAGAAACAATGGATTCTGTCCATATGAGGGAGGACGGCTCTGAGCAGAAAAATGTCAGCCTGGACACAGGAGAGCCTGGTGTGGAGAGTAAAATCAGCTGGACGCAGGGAGCCGGGGACACAGGGTTTGAGGCTGGTAGTTCAGGGTTGGCAGAAGAGAAAGAGGATGATGGAGAGAACAGCGAGCAGCCTGAAGACTTTAGTGTTGCTGAAACTGAAGAGAAAATAACCTCCTCTGTTTCTCTCCAGGTCAGTGTCTGCTGGTTTTACCTTCATCGTCGTCATTATCATCATCATCATCATCATCATCATCGAGCGGGCTATTGCACTCTACACCCACCTGCTGATCTGGCTACACCTCCACATTGTCTTCCTCTTTCTTTTTTCTCTTCTTCCTCTCTTGTTTTGGGGTGGTTTTGCAGAGTCACATTTGCAACCTGGCTGAAACAGCACCACCACTTTGGTCTCTGTGTTGTTGAAGAAAAGGAAGGCGAGACAGGAAGAAGGAAGGAAGGACAAAAGGGGAAACTATTTAAAAATATATTTCACCCCTAAAATAAAAGTTAATCTCATTTCAATTAAGAGCATCAGTTAAAGGACAATTCCGGCGCTAAATGACCCTAGGGGTTAATAACATATGTGTACCGAGTCGACCGTTCTCTGGGATCTGTTTTCATGCTAATCGATTGTGTCTCTAGCTTTAAACAAGCTACCGCAAACCGCTGGTTAGCTGCTAACGCTAGCTTTTGGGGCACATGGTAAAATGCTATTTCTACACCACTAACAAGGCTCAAAATATCACCACACTTCAACAGTAGCATAATAAGGGTCCCTACATGTTAACACAAGCATTGAGAACTTTGTAAGTGTACAGACAGTTTATTAAAATGACAGTTTATAAAGACTGTAGCGTTCATGTTTACATTCGGGTGCCATCTTAGAAAACAGTCATGAGCAGTCGAATCACGAACACTGTGTTTGAGCTATGTTACTGGTTACTGGCTGCACGGCGTTCGTGGTTCAACTGGTCATGACTGTTTTCTACGATGGCACCTGCCTGTATAGTGAACGCTACTGTTTTTATAATCTGTCTTTTTAATAAACTGTCTGTACTCTTACAGAGTTCTCAATGCTTGTGTTTACATGTAGGGACCCTCATTATGCTACCGTGGAAGTGTGGTGCTATTTTGAGCCTTGTTAGCGCTATAAAATAGCGTTTTAACATGTGCCCCGAAAGCTAGCGTTAGCAGCTAACCAGCGGTTTTGTCCTTTAACCGTTTCATCGTACAAAGGAGCCCCAGACATGACATCCGGAAAAAAAAAAATATAAAAAATAAATTGTTGTCACAAAAGGACTAGAATACCCCAATATAAGTACAAGTTCAGCATTCAAAAGCAGTATAATGAACAAAATGTACTGTAAAGTAGTACTGGTTCTGCAAAATGCCCCCCTGTGACTGATAAAAATCGACTCATAGCTTCAGCTGTAGTTGAACATTTTCATGTTTTGTGTGCAAAAGTCTTAATTAGAAAAGTAACTAAAGTTGTCAGATAAATCTAGTGAAGTAAAAAGTACAATAAAAAAAATTATAAAGTGGCATGAGAAGAAAGTACTCAAGAAAAGTGCAAGTACCTCATAGTTGTAGGCCTACTTAGGTACTAGGGCTGCACAATATGAGGACAATATGAGATAATGTTCAATATCATGCTAACGATATTACTTGCGATAAATATAGATATTAAAGTGTACTCAGTTCTGCTGCTTTCAGTATTCTGCTAAAATACAACCAACTGTAGCCCAATAGGTACTGTACATGAGTAAATGTTACATTCCACCACTTGGTTAGAGTAATCAGTCCTCTTCTCTTCCTCCGTCCTTCTCCACATGACTGCCTTTTTATTGCAGCATCATCTTGCCATCTCTCTCCTTCATCCCAATATTCTCTTCACTTTGACCACTTGTCTCGTCCCTCCTGTCTGTATCTCATCATTTGCCATCTCCTCCATCCACCTCTCTCTCTCTCTCTCTCTCTCTCTCTCTCTCTCTCCCTCTGTCCATCCATCCATCCATCTCTCTCCAGGCTGTCACTCTGCTCTTCTACCTGTTGGCCTTCCTGGTCATCCTGCAGAGGGTTTGGGCTTACATCGGCTGCTTCATTTGCACATAACCCCAGCAGGAGACACATCCACCCTCACTGCTGCACAGCTCAGGTACACCTGCTGGCTCCACCAGGCTTTTATTTGAAAAAAAAAAAAAAAAAAACTAAAGAAATGGACAGCAAAGCTGCAGATTTAAATGTTTCTTTTTTTAAATGCCGGCATGAACCAAATGCAGATTTATGGCTGGTATGTCCTTAATGACTTAATGATTACAAACGTTGCATTATGACTAAAAGTAAACTCTTTGAGACTGAGTTTGGGTGTCTTGTTCTCATAATCGCTCCATACCTTCAGCCATCTGTGGTTGACTTTACCCTCTGCTGGCTCCTTGTGGTACTACTTTGTAATTACAGTAAATCAGTCAAGAAGTCAGTAAAGGTTTTAAAGGTCCAGTGTGTAGGAATTTCTCCCATCTAGCGTTGAGATCATATATCGCAATCAACTCTCTCTCTCTCTCGCCACGCAGTTCAAAGTAGGTATTACAGCTACGGTAGCCTTCACACATCAAAAAGCCAAGACGTCATCCACGTCTTCATCCAGCTTTTGCCTCCGGCGCTTTCAATGCACTATGTTTTGCTATGTTGAACATATAGGAGGTAGTCGAGACTCAGGGACATTTTTTCCTCTCTGCATACAGAGTCAGAGATCATCATCCGATGATTCGACGACAGTAGAGATAGGCAGAGGATGCGGACGAGGGAGAGGAGAGAGAGGAGAGAGAGGGGGGAGAGGAGGGAGAGGAGGGAGAGGACAGAGAGGCAGAGGTGGATCGCATGCGGTAGGAGTAGGGCAAGCGACCGAAGAGGAAGAGGGCCCCCAAACCAGCCGAGCCGCCGCGGAGAGAACCGGAGCCATCCCACGACAAAGACGTGCAACGTCTACAAGAGGGGTGACAGCTGGAAGATCTACAAGGTCCCGAAGAGTGGTGTTTTCGAGATAGGAGCACCTGCGAGTTCATGATGTGACAGCAAAAACGCGAAAGATGGAGCAGTATGTCCTGTATGTCCCTTACCGGCTAACATATTTCAAGATGGAGCATGAATATGGAGTGTCTACCCCAGTTCATGCAAACACAAATGTGAAATTTCAAGCCAATAGGAATACTTGGAATTGATGGTGGAGGTAAATATTCATGAAAAAGGATTTTGATAATGAACAACTAGACACGTTACACACTGGACCTTTAAGATTTTAATTTTAAATCAAGTTGAACTAAGCAACTAAAACTTATAATGGCATATTAACTACCTGACCTTAATCTAGTAATAACATTTTTTTATGCTCTAACAACTCTGTTTACGCCCCTTTGCTACATGCTTGCGTGATAAGTTGTGTTTGCATTAAAGGTCTTCTTTTGTCTGCATCTCCTATACATGGTCTGCAAGGAGTGCTTTAACTTTTTGATACTTAAAGCACACTTTCCTGATAATAATCATATACCTTTACCCAAGTAACATTTCAATGCAGGACTTTTACTTATGCTGAGTCCATGTGCTGTCCCTCTTTGCTCCAGCTGGAGACTGAGACAAGGAGTCCTGCTCGGACTGGTCCTCCTCTCTCCTCCTCGTCCTCGTCTTTCACCCTCGGCGAGGTTCCTCGCCGGCCCAGTTTCTGCTTCTCCTGGCTGAATTCTGTCCACAAGAAGTAGAGGAAAGAGAGAAGAGAAGACGTTTCGCTGAGGAGAGAATGCAAAAAAAGATGAAGGAGAGGACAGAGAGGAGTTTTTAGAGAAGATGTTTTTGCTGTTGAGAGAAAGCCAAAAAAGATGCACTCCAGAGTCAGATTTGTTAGCCCAGCGCTGCCCTGAGACTGAAAACATACGTGCACTTGGATAAAACTTCAGAGTTGCAGCAGTTTTATCAACCGTCTCTGTTGTGTTCTGAATATTCATCCACTTTAAAAGAAATTAGGACAAGATAGGAAGAGATCTGCTCTGGATCTGTACTCTGTTGGGCTCTTATTTTGAAAGGGCACTGAGAAGAAGCCTTTGCTCCTCACAACGTTCAAGTTTGTGACTTTAAGTAGCAGTGTCGAGGAAATAGTATTTGAAACAGTATTAGTAATATATCATTGTACTAGCTGTAGTTGTGGTACAACAGTCAGTGTACTTAAGTACAATGTAATGCTACTTTATAATTCTACTCCACTACATCTCTGATGGAAATATTGTACTTTACTCTACTACATTTATCTGACAGCTTTGGTTCAAAAAACTAAAAAATCATTTAAAAACATATTTTTATATGATGCAGTACTACAATCTACCCAGTAGTATATAACGTATGTACAATTAGCTCCACATTGATAAGCTACAACATTAAAATCTATTTGTTAGTCATAAAAACAGAATAATATACATTATTATTATAATATAATAATATATACAGTGTATATATATATATATATATATAACTAAAAAAACATAACACTTTGAAAGGAGCTGTTGTGCATGTTGATTACATTTTGCTAATAATACATGGATGGATACATTTATTTATCATTTTGAATTCAGGCCTTTTACTGGTATATGATATGATATTTTATTTCCGTGTCACGCCACTAAGTGGCCCATCCCACACGGAATTACGCGACGCCAATACAAAATTAATTTCATCCACAGCTTCCGGTACTGGTAATGCAGTATTTCTACATTTACTTAAAGGTGCCCTGCCACACAAAACCTTTTTTCTTGTATTTTTTTAAATCTGTCCGGTCCATATGTGTGTGTGATATGTGGTGAATGTGAAAATGAACTGCTACCTCCTCTGTCAGCTCTAGCCACTGAACAGAAATAAGCAGAGAAATCAGGCCAATTACAAAAGCTGGTTAGTCTGACGTGGCGTTACCTGAGCTCATTACTATTCATGAGCTCACCCACTTGCGCTGGGTAAAGGATGCTTATAGACAGGGTCTCATTGGCTAGCTGTTAGCCAATCAGAGTCAAGCAGCTTAGCTCGTTGAATAGTAACGAGAACTGGCAGAAATTGAGCTGAGTCTTCCTGCAGCCTTTCTATACCACGCTAGAATGGCTTGAAACAAGGAAACCAAGTTACAGAGTCCATGGTAGATCTTCAGACATTACCACAAAGTCATGAAATACATGTGGCAGGGCACCTTTAAAGATCTGAGAACTTTTTCCACCACTGCTGGTAGCATTTGCAGTAATAGGGAAAGTTTTACCTGTTTTCATAAAGGAAGTAGCACTAGTATAAGTCCAGGTAGTTGCATTAGTAGGTAACGTAAAAGTGCAAGTTTTAGTAGTTATAGCGGAACTTGTAGTAGTAGTACTGTTTAAATTGGAGTCTACTTTTAGGTATAGCTACTTATTTCTATCAGAGGAAATCCGAGGTTTTAACAGCCTTTTACTTTACACGTGCTACTAGTTGTAGCTTGACATCAGAAATGTGTCGAACAATAGTTCCTAACCAGTTGGAGCCACTTTGAACTGGTGATTTTGGATGACACGTGTGATTCAGTGTGGTTTCACATTGGCAAAATGTCGTGATTTTTTCGCACACACTGCAGCGGCTTTTTAATGTGTGTTAGAGTGTGTCTGAGCACGTTTTATTTATTGAGTGTTTGGTGTTCTGTACGTCTGTGCATAATGTAGGACAGAGTGGTTCGGATGGGATATTGGTTTTAATTGATACATGTATAAATTAAATAAATCTGGATTTTGTCACCTGAAGGTGTGTGTGTGTGTGTGTATGTGCGTGCGTGTGGCTCGATGGTGTTTTAAGCCCCCAACGTCGACTTCAAGGCAGCGCTGCAACCATTGTCTTCAAGGCACCTAACCATAACCCTAACATTACCTAATCCTAGTGCGCTGCCTGGAAGACGACGTTAGGGGCTTAAAACACTAAACACGGGTGCGTGTGTGTGTGTTCGCTCTCATGCACAGATTTGTTTTAAAGATATAAAGATATATATGAAAACAGCAACACAGAAA
>NC_053116.1:1017019-1046945 GCF_010015445.1 Perca fluviatilis
AAGTTCCTTCCTGAGACTATTTAGCAGAGGCACCGTGGCTCTGTCTGGAGCTTAGCCCCACCCAAGATGACTGTGATTGGTTTAAAGAAATGCCAATAAACCGGAGCACGTTTTACTCCCATCCAGGAATGCTGTGTGGATTAGCCAGATCCTCCACAGCGCTGTGTTGGAAGGTCTGGCAAAGCGAGACTATATAGGAGGCAATGCAGTAGCTGGTTGGCAGGCTCACCATGCCAAATATGTGAGTCTGTCAGCGTCCATAGCCACATTGTTAGAAAGGGCACATTTCTTTGTCTTTGTCCGTGTTTCTCACTCTCTCGGTCTTTCTGTCCCTTTTGTCTTCCCCTCTGTCTTTCGCTGTGGCTGCCTGTTTATTACATATTACATATAATATTACAATTTTCTTTTTACATTCTTTATCTCCAGGTCATTATGGCTGCAGTTTCCCCTTGGGGATGTCCTAATGAGACATCCTATATCCTGTAGTTTGTAATAGTGAATGGCCTAGATTGACATGTCATGCTGAATCAGGCTTCCTGTGCTTCAGGATGAGCACTTATAGAAAGTGATTAAAGATTCCTTCATATGTCTATCTTGAGCTGTGGCAAACTGGGGGGGTTAGTCTATGTTTTTCCAAATAAAATCCTGCTACTATTGTTTCCTAAATGATACTGTGAAACCTGAGCTTAGTATTTTTCGGCAGAGCCTGGGACGTTTCCCGACTGCTGCATTCTCACGTGACACTGCTGTCAGTAAAATAAAAAAGTGGGCAAATTATGAACCATTTAAACCAGCCATGTATGTACATGCTTGACTCTGGGTGTTGTCAGAAGGCATTGTGGGGAAAAACAATATCTGAGATTGAACTCCAAATAATTTTTGTAGTTTATCCCCTTTTGTGTCCTCATATGGGCCTCGTTGTTGTCGTCCCTCTTTCACCTGGCTGCTGTTGTTTCTGTGGGTCGGGCTGAGTCCTTCTCGGCTGAATCAATATATACCTTGAGGGTGGAGCAGTCCTATCTCTCAGCAGCGTGTATGCGGATGTAACATTGTTGAGACTCTGGATCTCACCGCGTCACCACAGTACCTGTAGTCTTGGTGTTTTGCAACACTACTCTGTCATGTCTGCTGTGTTGTACAATCAATCGTGTCAACGTGGATACTGCATACGGAGTATCAGGGAATAATAGTAGTTGCATTCCAGGATGCAACGCTAAGGTTTATTTTATTTTTTATTTTTTTTTTAACTTGTCCGGTTGGGCAAGTTAAACAAAATTATTCTTGCCCTAAGTACATTTTTACTGGCCCCTATATACAATTTTATTTATTTTTTCTTCTTCAAGGAAAAACATCCCAAAAAAAGTTGGAGATAACAGGGGGGAAAAAAAGTTAAAGCGTAAAACTTCGGGGGAAAAACAGCACACTGTAAAAAAATGCTTAAAAAAGTTAAGATTTCAGTATAAAATGCTAAAATTATGGCGCCCAGATAGCTCAGTTGGTAGAGCGGGCGGCCATGTGTAGAGGTTTACATCTCGACGCAGCGGACCCGGGTTCGGTTCCGACCTGTGGCCCTTTGCTGCATGTCATTCCCCCTCTCTCTCCCCTTTCACTTCTTCAGCTGTCCTGTCATTAAAGGCCTAAAATGCCCAAAAACATAATCTTAAAAAAAAAAAATGTTAAAATAAGTCTGTTCTTTTTTTAATTTTATTTAAACATTTTAATCATTTTACATAACATTTCCTGACAGCAATATAAATGTAATAAACAAATGACAGGCAGAATTAAATTAAAATAAATAAGTAAATATGAAGCAAAATAGAAATAAGTGCGTAAAAAAATAGTAATAAGATAAATTAAATTAGAATAGTAATAATAATAATGGTAACAGCAACAATAACAACAGGCAGAGAGGTAGATATATGATAGTAGCTAAATAAAAAATTTCAAAGAGGAATTTAGATAGGCATCCCTTCCCAACAGTATTCTATCATATCATCCCATCCATCAGACCCCAGGTACCTTGAAACACAAGTCCATCTTTGCACCAAAGTGTCCATAGTCAGCTGCAGACTTGCCGTCATTCGCTCCATCCTGTATACATTTTTCAGTCTCTGGACCCATTGACCTATTGTTGGCGGTTTTACATCCCTCCAGTTCACTGTAATCATTTTCTTTGCTACTAATAAGAGAATCCTCCGTATATATCGCTGATCTGCATTATATAGATCTTTGGGTATGGCTCCCAGCAAAAACAACATTGGTTCTGGAGTGATATCCAACTCTAAAATAATATAAATTTCCTTTTTAACATTATCCCAAAATCCTTGTATTGCCGGACAATCCCAAAAAATGTGTGGTGTCTCCAATAGTTCCACATTTTTGCCAACATAATGCCACGTTGGGGTTTTTCACAAATGAAGAGATGATAAAGGGAGTATTAAAAACATCTGATCTTTACCTTCCAGTCAAATTCTTTCCACAGTTGGCTACTCATTCCCTTATGGCAACTTGTCCATATGTCCATCCATGTAGAATCTTCAATGATAACATTCAATTCCAATTCCCATTTTTCCTTAATGTAGTTTGTGTTTTGTGAAGTGCCAGCCGTTAACCTTTATATATATATATATATAAGATATGTTTTTTTCGTTGGGAAATTCCTCTCCAGAACACTAAAGTACTCTTCTATTTCATTTGGGTATTTGCTGACCAGCTCCCTTTCCTTATGGCTTGTGATATAATGTCTTATCTGGAGGTATCTATACAAATCCTTTGATGGGAGGCCAAATTGTTCTTGAAGTTGAGGGAATGATTTGAATTCTGTTTGTTTAAAAAGTTGATTAATTGTACAGAGACCTTTTATCGGCCCACCTTCTAAACCCGCTATCCCACACGGAAGGTGGGAATTCTATATTTCCTACTATCAACATGGCCCTTGAGATCGACTCTGATCCCCTGAGCATTTTTTTTCACTGTTGTCCAGACTTTTAAAGTGTGTTTTATCCATTCGTTCTTTATTTTGATTTTATTGACCGACTTTATATCAATAAATGGTAGTACTGATAAGGACATGCCCCTAACCGAATCTTGCTCTGAGTCCATATAGCTTCCCGGTCATTTCCGATCCATGCCACCATTGCATTTATTTGTGCAGCCCAATAATAATTTTTAAGGTTTGGCAAGCCTAGACCTCCCTTGTCTTTGGGTAAATGAAGGGATTTTAATCTTACCCTCGGTCTCTTCTTTTGACAAATAAATGTTGAGATTAATTTGTCCAACATGTTTAAAGTGGAAGCAGGTACTCTTATAGGAAGTGATTTGAAACAAAATTGTTATTTAATTGTGTAGGCCAAGTACCTGAGATCATCATGGCTTCTGACTTATTTTCATTAATTTTGTATCCGGACACTGACCCATATTCAGGCAGGCATTTCATAAGTGCAGGGATGGAAAGAAGTGGATTTTTAACAAAAATTAAAATCTTATCCGCGAATAAAGCTATTTTATGGATTGACCCCCCCCTTCGTCCTCTATCCCTTGAATCTGCATATTCTGGTGTATCGCCTCTGCCAAAGGCTCAACACTAAGAGCAAATAAGATGGGTGAAAGCGAATCCCCTTGTCTCACACCCCGCTCAATCCTGAAAAAGCTAGAACAGTGCCCATTAACTCTAACTTTGGAGCTGGGCTCCTTATACAATAGGTTGATCCAAGCCACAAATTATTTCCCAAAGCCAATTTCCATCAGTGTCTGCCTCAGAAATACCCAGTCGACTCGATCAAACGCCTTCTCTGCGTCTAAGCTGAGAAGGATTGATGCTTGTTTGTCCCCTGCCGCTATTGCCTGCAGGTTCAGGGTTCTCCTTATGTTATTTGTTCCTTGACATCCTAGTATGAATCCTGTTTGATCTGGTTGAATTAATTTCTTTATATATTTTTGGATTCTGGTAGCCATTATAGAAGTCAGGATTTTATAATCTACACAAAGTAAACTTATTGGGCGATAGCTGGTGCATTGTATGGGGTCCTTCCCCTCCTTATGTATGACTGTTAATATGGCTTCTGACCATGAATTTGGGGGGTCTCCAGATGTTAGAACGTAATTATATAATTTACATAATATGGGAGTGAGCTCATTCACAAAGATTTTATAGTATTCTCCAGAAAAACCATCTGTTCCGGGCGTTTTATTGTTTTTTAATTTGGTGATGGTTTCTCTAATTTTGCTCTCTGTGATAGGTTTTATTAAGAGTTCTGCTTCCTCACTTGATAGTTTATTAATTTTAAGGGGTCTCAAAAACTCTGTAATTTTCTCTTCCTTAAATTCTAGTTCTTCAGCCCTATATAGCTGTTTATAATATGTAGCAAATGAGTCTGATATTTTAGTGGTATCGGTCTCAACCTGGTTGGTTCCAGGGTTCCTGATCTTGGGAACTGCACGGCTAGATTGAGCTTTTCTGAATTGAAAAGCCAGTAGCCTACTAGCCTTATTCCCCATTTCATAATATTTTCTATTACTATATCTGAGAGCTCCCTCTGCCTTATATGTCAGAGACTCATCCAGTTGTTGTCTAATTTCCTTTAACTTTTTAAGAGTATCTTCCTGTCCAAATTGTTTATGTTCCCTTGTTAATTTTTTTATTTCAGTTTCCAATCCTTGTTGTTTTGTGAGCCTTTGTTTCTTTATTCTAGATCCTATAGAAATAATCTTTCCTCTCATTGTGGCCTTACTGGCATCCCATACAACTGAGGGGGAGACACTACCATCGTCATTTATAGTAAAATACTCAGTTAGAGCTCCTTGTATTTCTTGCCTGATGTTCGTATCTGTTAGTAGTGAGACATTAAGTCTCTAGTGTCTAAAGTGGTTCTCTACCCCTAAATTAATTTTCATGGTCACAGGGCCGTGGTCTGAGATAGTGACTGGCTCAATTGTACTTTCATTAAAGGGGTGATAGAATGATTATATAGGGTATTTCACACTGTTCCTTATGGTCTCCTAATGGGGTATGTAACATTGGTTGGGCTGAAAATGGCCTGGTTGATATTTTACTGGCCCTTATGCATCCCTGTGTTTTGGCCCTATTTGTAACAAGAGCTTTTCTTCCAAATATGGTATGGTCATGAATATTTAGATGAGCTGCGCGGTGATTGGTTGAGCGACTTGCCATACGCAGACATTAAAGACGCGCGCTGATTGGTTGAGCGAATCCCCAATACACATACATTAGAGAAGCAACAGAATCTCATATTCCAGACACTGCAATGTTTCATTACCAAATTCACTTCTGAGACTTTTTTAAGCGAGAAATCAACTATATAAAGCTCAAATATGGGCCGTTTTACAAAAATTGATGGCTAATTGCAAATTTGGTAAGACGTGTCGGACTTTAGGAGCTCCACACAGTCTGACGAGAAAGCCTCGCTGGGCTCCATACCCAGGGCCAAGTCACCCTTTGTGGATACTGCATACGGGGCTCCGCGGCCAGCTGCCGGCATAACTATATCTATAAATAATACATTTACGGTTTTGAATGTCCCAATGTCTTATAAAGCTAACCGTTGTGTCCGATTTGATTTTAAGGCATTTTTATGAACGCAAGGCGTCTTTGTAGGACAAGCAGCTGCTTGCTATATGTCCCATTCATTACAATGGGGGAATACCGCAGCTAGCTAGCTACATTGTCGTCATAACTAAATTATATTTACAGTTTGAATTTCGTCACGCCACTTATACAACATCATTCCCCAATGTCTTATAAAGCTAACCGTTGTGTCCGATTTGATTTTAAGGCATTTTTATGAACGCGAGGCGTCTTTGTAGGACGAGCAGCTGCTTGCTATATGTCCCATTCATTACAATGGGGAAATACCGCAGCTAGCTAGCTACATTGTCGCCATAACTAAATTATATTTACAGTTTGAATTTCGTCACGCTACTTATACAACATCATTCCCCAATGTCTTATAAAGCTAACCGTTGTGTCCGATTTGATTTTAAGGCATTTTTATGAACGCAAGGCGTCTTTGTAGGACAAACAGCTGCTTGCTATATGTCCCATTCATTACAATGGGGAAATACCGCAGCTTGCTCACTTTCGCATAACTAAAGTATATTTACAGTTTGAATTTCGTCACGGCATGAATATTACAGGTTCCTCAAGGTCTTACAAAGCTTAGCTAACACTTGTCCGATTTCGGATTTCAATTGAATGTATTTGTGTGAATGTCAATGTTTAAAAATATGAGATTTTCATAGTAAAGGGGTGTCAGTGGGATTTTGAGCTTCTATGTATGTCCTATTTACCCACCGAACTGTCGTTATTCAACTATGACAGGGTAAAATCGGTTTTGCATTCTATCACCCCTTTAATTCTATATAGTTCAGTTTTTGATATGCAAAAGAGATCTATCCTCGAATAACTCCCATGTACTTGAGACATAAAAGTGAAATCTCTCATTTGGGTGGAGCTGTCGCCAAACGTCTACAAGGCCTAGTTCCTTCATCATGTCTGATAGCCCCTTTGTGTTTGAGTTGCAACTTTTTTGATAAAGTGTGGGCAATCTTCATTTGGGGCATACACATTAAAGTGCCCATATTATGAAAAAAACACTTTTTCTGGTATTTGGGGTGTTCTTTTGTGTCTCTGGTGCTTCCACACACATACAAACTTTGAAAAAAATCCATCCATGCTGTTTTGAGTGAGATACGGTTTCTGAATGTGTCCTGCCTTCAGTCTCCTGGTGAGCTGTTCAAAATCGGCTCGGACTGTGTGACGTCACAATCCAAAATGAGGTGGCTAACCGCAACCGTTAGCTTGTAGCGTTACCCTTAGCATGCTAACGCTAATGCTAATGCTAACACTAGCATGGTACCTTGTTCTCAATAGCAAAGCACTGCTACAACACACACAAGTTCACCATAATCTACAGAAGAACTACTTACATGTGCTCCCTCATTTAGAAGTCTCCCAGCTAATCCTGCCTTGTAACTGACTGAAGTTGGAGAAACAGCCTGTCTTTTACTTCTATGGAGCTAGCTAGCTGACATGCTCTACATCTGAGCTACTGAGCATGTGCGAGTGCAATCAAAGATGGTACAGAAGAAGTAGAAGAAAAGAGGTCTCATTCTGTAGCTAAAACAGAAACCAGGTGAAAAGAGGATCTACAGCAGTGAGAGAGAGTTGTGCAGTACAACAACAATATGGTGTTTTTCGAAAATTAAACCATGTAAACCTATTCTGGTACAACCTTAAAATACAATTATGAACCTGAAAATGAGTATAATATGGGCGCTTTAAGAATGGTTATCTTTATTCCCCCAATTGTGCCTATCACCATAACATACCGGCCTTCATCGTCTTGAAAGATTTTCTCATTGTTGTAGTACACTGATTTATTAAATAGTATAGCAACCCCTCTCCTCTTTTTCCTCCCATATGATGCACTATAAACCTGATCCACCCACTCTCTCTTCAGTTTCAGGTGCTCAGTCTCAGACAGGTGTGTTTCCTGAATTAAAGCAACAGAGCAGTGAAACCTATTTAATTGTCCTAAAATCTTTTTCCTTTTGATCGGATTATTAATTCCCCTTTATAATATAAGTTATAAAATTCAGCTCAGCCATGGACTTCGTAATCTTACAATATTGCTCCCTACCTGTTTACACTTGGATGTCAAAAATAATCTAATCCTTAACAAAACAATGCCTGTAACATGTGTCAGGAAAAACAGAAAAAAAAACCCACTGTATATTAGGGTTGGGCGATGTCCCCTAAATTGGCAATTGACGATGTTTACAGTAAAACATCGTGATGGACGATGATATTGTCGTCGGGGCTGTGAGGGGGTAGCGGGTAGCTTGTATCTCTTTACATTTTTTTCTGCTACAATGGGCCAACAGTTAATATAGAAACGATTAGAGATACATTTAAAGGCCCTCTGTAAATGGTGACCTGCTGGTAGGTTTTACAACGTGACCTACTTTCACTTAAGTACGGCGCAGTAAAGTCAATCAGATGTCCGTGATCTGCGTAACGACAGTACAGTGGGACATTTGCCTTCAACAGAGCGACAGTAATAACCTAACATACCATCATTACTGAGTTTAAACTACATTCTCGGTTATGTTTGCACTGAATAACGCATTCAATAATCAGAAACATAACTCTTGCAGCGCACATGAACAGATGTGCAATATTAGCTCACACATAAAATATCACCCTGGTGAATTAGCCTACTGTTGCTAACGTACATTCATAAATCCTGCATAACATCGTCCCGTACCTACAGGACCTCAGACTTACTTATTGATGCACGCACAGAGTAGTGTCGACAAACTTAGTCCAATGAGGGGAGAAAGGAAAGTGTGATAGCGTTCCACTTTTAACGTTTTTTTCTCTCTCACTCGAGGCCGCTGTGTCCAACGTTACTAGAAGGGAGAGCGAGCTACAACTGACAGGGAGAGAGAGAATGTATCACTACAGCCAATCCAGTCTGCTCAAAGCCATGGTCTTTTTCACAAATAGGTTGCACGTAAGGGGGAAAAAGTAGCTTCCACTTAAGGAGCCCTATGTCTTGTCTTTGCTAGTTTAAGACCGACGCACTTGTCAATTTCCCGTCCAGCGCCCGCGACTAGGATTAGTGTGTTTGACAGGGTGGGGGGCAGCGTTGCATCACAATGGTGGCTCTCCATCGTGATGTCGGCCAGCCATCACGATCACTGATCGGCACAACTCTACTGTATATAACACAGAACTGAACTTCCACCTCATCAACCTGACGCAGCTGGTGAACTGTGGCTGCACCAGGTCCCCGGTGGTATTGGGGCAGAGAGGTGTGACCTACCCTCTCTGTGGGGAAAAAGCACACACGGTGCAAGTGTGACCAATATTACACTAACATGTAAAGAAGGTCCGGGTGAGTGTATACCACTCATGTACTCCAGCATATCCTCCTTCTGGACTCTCTAACACATTACCTTATGATGTGACAACAATATACGTTATTTATATATATATATATATATGTTAGTGGCGCTTATGTTATTCCTATAGGTCCGTTATAACCTTACCACTGGTTTAGTTGAAACAAACTTTTTATCCCTCTTAGTGGTAGATTCCCTTTAGTCCCCCTCCTGAAGGAGGGCCCTGAGATCAGCTGGTGACAGAAACGCTCCCTTCTTTTTCCTCTTGGCTCCTCCATCCATCCATCCATCCTTCAGCTCCTCCTCGATGCGCTCCCTCTCCCCACAGCACACGTCGACCCCCAGCTCCTTCAGCAGCAGCGCGGCACTCGTTAGTGATGCGAAGGTCTTCTCCCCGGTGTTCAGCTTCACTCTCAGTTGTGCTGGGTACGGACACCTCGCCTGTATGTCCATCTTTTTAAGCTGTTTGATAACTTATCGGACCCTCATCCGTTTCTGCTGAAGATCGGCGGAGCGGTCCTGGTCAAAGTAGATCCGCTTGCCCTGAAAGAGGACTGGCCCCTGGTTCCATGCCTGCCTTATGACCGTGTCCTTCAACGCAGCATCCAGAAATCTCAATATAATCGATCTTGGTGGAGCAGTGGCATCTTTAGGTTTGGCCACCAGTGACCGATGTGCCCTTTCAATCTTAACGTCCAGGTCTGGTGGCAGTTTAAGTTCCTTCTGAAGTAGGTCTTTAGCAAATCCAGCCATATCTTTCCCTTCACTGCCCTCCGGGATTTGAAAGATCCTGATATTGTTTTGTCTGTTTTGGAGGTCATCACATTTTGCCGATAGGTCGATATCTCGGTGTAGCAGGTATCTCAGCGCCCTGCGATGTCGCATCTCCGCATCCTCGGCCGCACCGACTCTCTCCTCCAGTCCTCCCATTCTTTCTTAGTGTTCCGCCAGCTGGTCCTTTTGTCTGAAATAGTTTGTTCCACCCGGCTAAGGGCCAGTTGAGTGTGGTTGTGTCAGTCTTGATTTTCTTTTCGGAGTTTTTTTTAACTCCTCCAGTATCGTTGAGTCTGACTGACACGTGTTGCTACTAGCCTTGGTTTTGCTAGTTGGGCTGGGTTGATTCGGCTTATCATCTTTTCCCCATGAGGGTTCAGGTTTTTCCTGTCTCCTTTGACCAGCGGAGGAACTCATGTTTCATGAATCTATCTTTTACGTTTCAGCGTCAAAATATTGTAGTTGTCACTCTTATCTTTAATTTTGTCCAGCGGAGCTAACTTACGGTGCTGCAAGCATATCCATGTCGTCACCGGAAGTCCAAAGTCTGTTCTTTTAAAGGTCCCATATTATTCACATTTTCAGGTTCATACTTTATAAAGGTTTTTCGGGTTTCAACTGGAACATGTCGTTGGACATTTAGGATTGGGTACCGAAACCTGGTTCCACTATGGAACTGGTAGGAATCGGACCGGATTAGAACGCAAATTTTGGTTCCTCATGTGTAAATTGAAATATTTTCCCTCTGTCGCTCCGAAACTGACGTAGAACTATCCCCCTCTCTCTGTAGTCTACCGTTAGCTAGATACCGTAAATGTAAGCTACTTTTTAAAATGCCATATTTTCCCTCTGGGTTCACCAAAACGGATGTACAATATTATACTTGTTAGATATTTAAGTACTTTAAAACATTAATATATATTGTTAAATTGAAATAATTTTCAATTTAACAAAAATAGCCTTTCTTTGGTATTTTTCAGTTTTTCAAGAATTGGATTAGGAATGGGAATCGTTTTTAAAAGTACCGGTTCGGAATCGTAAAAATCCAAACGATACCCAACCCTATGGACATCTCACTTTTTAAAATATTGGACCTTTTAAATCGGTGAACAGAGGTTGGCTGCCCTACACTCCCAAACTGAAGCCTGTTTGCCTGAATGAATAAATGCTGTTTGAATGTTGGACTGAACTGCATAAAGTCTATTTTTACCCAGTGTTTTTTTTTCTCCGTCTTCCTCTTTGTTGTGTTCTCCGTTCCCGCTCTGACGGTGCCAAGCTCTTGTAGTTGCCAAAATTGTGCGTCCCCAGGTGAATGACGAAAGATGCACGGTGGCAGATTTAAGTGTTCAAATGTTTGTTACTTTAACCCTCATGTTGACCTCGGGTCAAATTTGACCCGTTTTCAAAAGTTTTTTTTATATCAGAAATATGGGACGTTAAAATATACGCCAAAGAAAAACTGACAAAAGCGTAATTTATTTATTTTATTTTTTATTTATAGTGTCAATTCTAGGGCTGCAACTAACGATTATTTTAATAATCGATTAATCTGTCGATTATTTTTTCCATTAATCGATGAATCGGATAAAAAAACAAAAGCATAAATTTACATCAACTCAATACATACTTACATACATACTTGTTTTAGTTAATAGTTGTGTAAAGGTAAGTAACCCATAGAGCACACACACACACACACACACACACACACACACACACACACACACACACACACACACACACACACGTTCCCTTGAACCTTATTCATTAAATTATTACCATCATTGTAGTAAGTGCAAGTTAAGTTAATTTATACACCACATTTAAAGACAGCTTAAGATGACCAAGTGCTATAAAAGAACTTGGAAATGAAATTTAAAAACTACAACACACACACATTTGTCAACAATAACTGATACGGGACAAAGCACAGAATATATATATATATATATATAACAGATTGAAAAATTAATGGGCCACAAAAGGCGAGTGAATAAAACCGTGTCTTTAGTCTTGTAAACTATACCACCCCTGCTTTACTACTGTTATTAACGAGCTAAAGCTAGCTTGTCATGCTAGTCAGCTGGATATCGAGTAAACGGCAGCACTAGAAGAGCTACTGGAGGGATGGTACGTTCCTCCCTTCAGAACGGAACAGAAGTAGGATAGTGTAGTGACTTTACCCTGCTGTTGAACTCCCTTCCTCCTCATCATGGACTCCAACGTCTTTCCGTTTTAGGTGCTGACTCATCACCGTGGTGCGACCGTGCCATGCCGTGTTGCTTTTGCTTATCTTGCAGTTAAGACGTTTTCGATTTATTTAGTGTGAAATGCTCCCACACCTTGGATGACTTAGGTCGTACTGATTTCTCTGCCTCCGCAATGTGTTTCAGAACAACATTACGGGTCTCTCCGGTCTCTCTCCGTATTTCCTCTACCCCCGCTCTGCTCTTTTTTCTTTCCTTTTTGTGACAGCCTCAGCTTCCGAGATCCTGTGTATGACAGTTTCTCTCATTGAATTGACCATCACAACTGTGCTCTGAAGCCACAACTCCATAACAGAAAGCATGGCAGAGGCACCTTCATTGAAGGTGGAGATGGCCATACTTGCTGCTGCCTCAAGCTTACTTTCCCCACAAAACAGTCCCCTCAGTCAGCTGATGGTGAAGCTAACTAACCAGGCTCCCATCAGCACTTGTTCATAACAACACAACAGAACTAAACTAATTATGAATCATTCAAAAGACCAATATTTAGAACATTGGAGAAAGCAAACAAAGTAGACTAAATTGTTATTTGACCACCAACTAGGTCAGACAGAGATGCATTTCCTCCTCCACTGGGAAAAACTATCTATCTTCACTAAGAGAATTACACCTTGGAAAAATAGCCAAAAAAATAAAACTTTGGTACGAGTTCGAATCCAAGTTGTTTATTAATTTATTTTCTACGTTTTAAAAGGGCTACATAGTTTTCTACATGACATCGTTCTCTTAATACATCCCTGCGTGACATGTGTTTACTTAAACAAGATCTGAAGACTAATCGGTCTATTCAGTAAAACGTATTATAGACATTAACAGGAAGAGCAACGCTGTTTTCCTTAACAGCAAGCCACATTCAAACCGCGACTGACAAGTTTCCTCAGACAACAGCTGTCGTCACTACGACGACAACAGACGCGTTTGGCTGATGGTCGCCAGTTAACATGGCCTCTCGTTAAACCGAAACACCGGTGCACCGAACGTCCTCGCATCCACTGCCTCTCCACGAACAAAGCGATGTCGTTTATATCGGTAGGTTTAATGTTGCGTTACATGACCCACTCCTTCAGTAAAGCTGTGTTTGGATCGCCCCCATTCACTCACACACGGGCCGGCTCCCCTGCAACATCGGAAAGCGGCTCATGGAGAGACACAGCGCCGCCGGTCCACATGCTGACATTTGTCTACAGTTTGAATTGTTAACACAGCTGTATATTAAGTATGAGAGGGAAACCTGTATTGGTACCAGTGTTTCCGCTGGTAATTCTCTGTTATTGAGATCGCCACGGCGAGAAACACAGAAGAAGTTATTGAATGGAACTAACTTCAGTTGGGTGAGTAATGGCGTGTAAGACGGAGCCTGCTGGACCTGGGCGAGAGATCTGACCCATGGCCACATTATCATAGTTCATAAAAATGCTGCGCAGCCAGGAACGATACAGACATTTCATAGCCTACACAAGACGTGTGTAACGCCGCTGACCCGCATTCGACCCGTGCTGGACCCGTTCATAATGAGTCAGCCGTCACTCTGTGAGTAGGCCTACACTTCAGTCCATCCTCTCTCCCTATATGAGCTACTGGGCTATCCGGGTCTGTTATTGAAAACAAGTGAAGGAGCTTTCTCAGAGATATATATTTTTAAATGTATCCCAGGCTATTTATTTCAGATAATTTACATAGTGTTGCAGCTCTATATTTTCAAATTGGGAAGGAAACCCTGTCTTTGCATTTTATTTTAATCATATCTGTTTTGATAAAAGACTTAAAACTGAACATTTAGCCCACTTTGTAAAAAATATAGAGATATATATTGTGTATCACCATTCAGCCGAAAAATACAGAGATATGATTTTTAGTCCTGGACTAGTGGAAGATCTGATAATAATCAGTGTGGAGGGGCCCAGCTTGGAGGATTTTGATGCTAGGGAGTGTGGCAAGATGGTTTAGCCAAGGCCAAAGGGGAAGAAGGCCAAATTACAGGTGTTGGCCATCTGAGGGGCATCTGACAGCAAGGGGGGGGCCCGCTATAAGACTTTGAGTACAGTGTAATTGTGCTTCAAATAAAAAAATGTTTACCAACTCCTTTATTCTTGTTTAAAATAATTGACATAATATATGAATGTATATGGAGTGTGATTAAAAAGGTGACCTTGAAATTGTGGCATTAAAGGTGACGCGAGGAAAAATTTGGGTGCACCTAAATTTTGTGCTGGTGCACCTAAATAAAAAAAGTTAGGCACACCAGTGTGACCAAGGCAAAAAGTTAGTCTGGAGCCCTGGTATATGCTGTACCAGTATGCTGACGTTGACTGAAAAAGATAGATTTGTGTTTCCTGCTGCTTGCGATCTAATTGGAGACTAACAGCCAATCAGAATTGACCTTTTAATTCTCTGATTGGTTGCCGCAGGTTTCTGCCGATGGCCCGCCAATTCGGGCATGGCTGTTGTGTAGTTTGGTGTCACATCAACAACAACTACTCGCAGCGCTTACTGATTTATTTTCTGTAAACGCACTGACTCTCTCTTTAACTTCTTCTATTCTTCACCTTTTGTCTTCTTCCCCACCCTTACCTTTATCCCATCACCTCCCTCTCTCTCTTGTTCCAGATATAAACCTGAACTCTCCTAACAAGGGCCTCGTCGTGGATCATTCAGACAGCTTGTCCGACGTGCCGGTTGAGGGGGCTGTGGAGGGGGCGGTGGGTAACGCAGCCAACCCTCTCCCGCCGGGCCTGACCGAGGAAGAGGCTGAGGAGCTCCGCACAGAGCTCACCAAGGTATGGCCCAGCTGCTCCCAAAATCGCCAGCTGTTCACATGTAACTGTAGGCTCGTCAAGTTGTGCGTTTTGGAAACATGTTTTAGAGTAGAGAGGAGGATTTTAATTTGAGACCGCAGTGGGCGATAAGCAGTAGTGTTTGTCAGTGGAATGCAACTATAGATTCACTTCTGGTAATATAGAAAAGAGAAGAGCTGCTGGCTAGAGACGGAGTTCGTCATGAGTAATGGCCCGGGGCCAGTAGAACAGTATGTTGGCCCAGTGACATTGTCACAGTCACGAGTCAGTTCCTTGTGATCGAGTGCTATAGGTGCAACACTAGTCAACGATAGCTTAGAAATGGAGTCCACCAAAGTCAATAAATGGCCGCCGGCACCTACCACAAAGAAACCACACGTGCTGGACATTTAAGCAGCGGCTGAACAGCAGCTTGAACCCAGCCAGGGCAAAGACCGGAGCTGCTGTCTGCTCTCCTCCTGGCAAAGAAATCTCCTAGCAGTGGGGAGGGAGGCGGAGAGAGACAGCAGTATGCTGATATTGATAGCTAGCTTACCACAAATCCAGCTGAACGGACTGAACTCATATTTGTAAATGCAGAATATGCTTTTGGGAAAATGTTATGTTGAAGACTGCATAGAGCACCATGAATGAAGAAGAAAGTCCCACTCTTAACTCTGTCTGATGGCTCCGTTGCGTTGTTAGGTGGAGGAGGAGATCAACACCCTGCGTCAGGTTTTGTCAGCCAAAGAGAGACACGCCACAGAGCTTAAGAGGAAACTTGGCCTCAGCCCGCTCACCGAACTCAAGCAGAACCTCACCAAGAGCTGGCAAGACGTACAGACCTCCAACGCGTATGTATTAATCAACATTTTAAAATGCACACCACCAACGTATGCTAAATGACAGCTCCTCAAGATTGTTTTTAAATGTTCAATCCCATAGAGAGGGTTAGCTCCTGTTTCCCAAGCTTTCTTAGTGGATTTTCTCTCTCTAAAAATCTAAACTTAAGCAATTTACATATGGGCCCTTTTGTAACTTGAGTTGGTAGAGCAAGGAGCCGCAGCACACTCTTCATAAAACCAGTAAGAATAAGATAATGATTTTGTTAGAAACACTACAGCTCCTGTTAGTCCTATCCAGCATTAGTGTGGACATTTAGCTTCAGGTACCAGAAGATGTTAATGTAATAGATTCATTTATGTTGAGTTTGAAAGCTTATTAGACGCCCAAGACATTGCACTACAATTTTTAATGGTCTGGAATTGTACCAAGGCGACGATTATTTTATTCTTCATTTTGGTGCAATAAACAGTAGAATCAACCCGTTGTTTCAAATTAATCCTCATGAATGTGCCCTTGCACAGTGGGTTACCAGATGACGTAGCATTAACCGGACAACCCTCCTTTTTTATGCCTCTGCATAGGCTACATCCGTGGCCGGCATTATGCTTTTTGGATTGTCCATTCCATTCTCATGAATGCGATGTATCAGGAATGCCGTGAGGGAATTTCTTTACATTTGGACTTAAGGATTAGAATTGGGTGGTCAAAGGTCACTGTCACCTCACATAACAGGTTTTTGGCCCAACTCAAGAATGGATACGCCAACTATGACAAAAGTTTACGTGAGGTGATGGATGTAAACTGTAGCTTTGTAATTGTGACTGGTTGGGGGAGGCATACAGCCGTGAGGTGGGAATTCCAGATTCTTGATGGATCCCTCTGTGGCCTCGTGGTTTTTGGTCTGAACACAGCCTTAGTGACTGCAGTGCAATTTAAAAAAAACCTTATCAGAGCTATAGTTGTTAAATGTTAAAGTGTACTTTATGTTTTGTCTTGGTAAAAAGATGAGGTGATCTAATTGTACTGTCCAATACAGTAGTAGATGCTCCTTTTAGTTTGGGAACAGAAAACCCCAGTATCATGATTTGGATTTTTAGAATGACAAAATAATAAAAAACGTCCATTGAACAGAGGCTACCTTTTTAAAAAAAGGGGCACATTTAAAGATAACCACCCCTGGGGAAAAAAAAAAATGATGTAAGCAAGATGGAAGAATAAACAAGGATAGTATTTTTTTTTGCTAGTGCAGTTTGGTTTGAAGATTGCCTTTTAAAGTGAACCTATTATATAGCATTTTCAGGTTGATGCTAGTATTTTGTTTTTTGTACTAGAACATGTTTACATGCTTTAATGTTCAAAACCCACTTTATGTTTCTCACACTGCCCATGGCTGCTGCAACTGTATTCACCCTCTGTCTGAGACGCTCTGTAGGAGCGCCTGTCTCTTTAAGCCCCCCTCCCGAAAAAGCTTTGATTGGTCAGCGCATAGCGTTGAGTGAGGCTCTGGTTCTCCGCTGTGTTGTTTCACTCTGGAGCCTGACACTGACTGCAACAAATATATAGCAGGACTTTGTACCGTGAAAAATCACCAATAAAGGCTTCTAAACCAAATACTACACAATGTGACCCGAAATTGGGGAGAAATTAACAACATTGGCCGCCAAGATAGATTACAGCTATCTGGCGTTATCATGCAGCTACTGTAGTTAGCAGTGGACACTAATACAATATAGCAGCACTTTCTACCGTCAAAAGGCTTTTTAACCCAAATACCACCCAACTGGACATGTTTCAGCAGTAATGTGACCTGGAATTGGGGGTGAATTTAACAACATTGGCAGCCCAGATGACATCTTTTACTGCCGTTGGCATGCAGCTACATGGACCATGTTAACACCGCAGTGGCTTAAAAAAAACAATCAAGTAGTTCCTGCCTGGAGCAGATGACCAATCGGAGAAGCCCAGCTTGGTGTTACGTGACACGAGCCACGTTTAACATGAAAATCCAACATTATAGATATGACAGAAAATACGGAAAAGCATAATAGATCCACTTTCAGATTGTTGTACACATTTTTACAACCAAATTTTTGCCCAAATGACTTTAAAGACCGTCCATTGAGATAATTGAGCACTCCCTGCAGACTTTGCTCTGATCGGAACAGCTTCATCAGGAAGAGCCAGTCGCACAATGACTCACCCTGTGGTGACACATCCAGGCTACTCGAGTCTTTAGATCATTGTCTGCAGAGCTTTACGTCACACAGGATTACAGGTGACTGGAGCAGAGACAAAGGTGCTGCATTATCAGATATAATCATTTTTAAAGATGTCATGATGATTGTTAATAAAGAGTCACAGAAGGGGAACAAATATTTATCTGCAGTTTTTCATTTTATGGTAATTCTTTTTTTTCAACAGTTTAAAATTTAAATGTAATGATTTAACATCATCAGACCGGTTTTGTTTGTCACTGTGTGCTGTGGTTACTAATCTCAGCGAGGGTTGGGTGCTAGAGACCCAATCGGGTCTCTAGCACCGGTGCCGGTGCCTTAACGACTGGTATCTACCGGACCGAATAGCGATGCGGATTTCGGTGCCTCATTTTGGTGCCACTGATATGCCTACACTTCTCTCTGATGCTCTGAAACAGACGTTAGAGGCAACAGAAACATCGCTGCATGTCACGCAAGTTAACACTACACTCGGCAGCAGGTAATGTTAGCCTACCGTTAGCTAGCAGCTGGAGTAAACGCGGTTAAAATGCTGACAGCTAAACGGTGTAAAAGTGTGACTGTATTTCACTGGAGAGGATTCCAACCGCGGGGCTTTAAGCAGTCTGCCGCTGCCGTTGTTGGAAAAACACAGATGGTGTGTTCACTTGAAGCTCGGCAGCCTCGTGGTGCATTCAAAGTTATTGTAAACAGACATTAAGTTTTACATTTTATTTTGGTGCTTATGCAGACGATTAGGTGGGCATTTAGGTGAGTTTTTAATGTATTAAATATAAAATCTAACCTCTCTTAATTATATTTTGTCAGGATCAAACAGCTTTGTCTGACTCATGAATAATGATTTTCTCTGGCTGAACTAACTCCTCTCATATTATCTCAAAAATATAAATGATACAAATGAATGCACTTAGATTCAGTACACACGGATAATACTTTGAAGAGATTTCAATTGTCCACTTTGTGACCCACACTATAAAGTATATATTAATCACCTACGCTGTGTTAAATGAGAATCAAATTCCAAATGAAGTAAAGGTTTTGTGTCTCTAGATGAGGCTTTCGTATCCCAGTCACAAATATCTCCCAACATGACCGTGCTAATGCATTTTGCAACAAACGGCAAAACCCAACCGTTAACAGAGCAATGATTTGACTCTACATTATGATGACAGAGAGAAGCATGCAGGAGTAACAACACATTTTTATTTTAAATATTGCATACACTTAAACTGATTGGTTATTGAATTAGGGTTGCACGATATGAGGAAAAAATGCGTTAACGATATCACTCGCGATAAATAAACACAGATATTAAAATGTACTCAGTTCTGCATTTCTGCTGCTTGAAGTATTCTTCTACAATGGAACAAATCGCTTGTTGGATGGATGGATGGATGGAGTTGAAAACTGTCCATACAGACAAAAAGACAGCGTGGTGTATTGACCATACAGGCAAGCTAGCGAAATGGGCAGGTGGCTAATATAGCCAGTAAGGGAGTCAAACAGTGCCAATCAGTCCAGTCCAGGGTAGTCCAGTCATGACAATTTAAAAAAAAAAAAAAAAAAAGATATATTGTGCAGCCCTATCTTTAATGTTGTCTGTTTTTAGGTGTCTAAAATGTGTTTAGCTGCTGTCCCCGTCCACCGCAGGACATTGCTTAGCTTCTGTGTCGGTACTCCTGCCTGCTTCTCCAAACTGGGGGAGTGCTGACCCCCATCTACTGGAGCTAACACACTGACTATGGAGAAGCAGCTCATACAACCACACTTCAAAATGTCTGAACTATCGCTTTAAAAAATAATCACATTATGAAGACAATGTTTGGCCAGTTGTAACTCAATGTAAAACAACCACAGTGCTTTGAGAGTTTTTTATTTAAATTTTCTTACCCTGACTTCCTCTTTGAGCCAGCTCCCTTTAAGGCCCTGACCCACCAACCCGACGGCCGACCGTCGGCAGAATAGGCAGTCGGACTGATCAGTCGGCTCCCGAGGTCCAAAAGTGCCTCAGAACACACTGAAGTGAAGCCGCCTGGAGCGTACGTTCTGTGCATGCGCGAGATGTAATACAAAAAAATTAAAACCGGAAATGTCGAACGTGTCACGTGGGTCTTGCTTCTCTAGCCGACCGATAATGGTGAATACGATCTCCTGTTTTATGTTTGTGAAAACATGTTAAGCAAGAAATAGGCTGTGCAGTTGCTGAATCTGTCTTCATTTCAGATCAACAAGTCAGTTTAAAAGATTTTCGTCAGATTTTGAGAGGTGTTCGTCACTCATTCCGCTCGCCATTTCCCGGGTTAGCACTCCACCAATCAGATTGGTCATTGAGTCCGACTGCCCGCCCTCCGACCCAGCAAGTCAGCTCGGCCAAAATGGATGCCGACGGCTCCTCCGACTCTCGACGGTACGGAACACACCGAACAGACTCAAGTCACCGACCTCGCCAGACTGTCAGACGGCCGATTATGGGGTTGGTGTGTCAGGGCCTCTAGTCCTTCCTGAAGCTCCACAGTGTCTCTGTTTCTAGCTATTTGAGAACCACTGAGAAACTGGGCGAGTGGAATGAGAGAGTTACCAGCTTGGATCTGTGAGTCTATGCACTGTTTGCTGCTCGCTCACCAGTGATGTTCTGGGCTTCTGCTGTGGTGTTTGCTCTCTCACGCTCCGACTGCTACTCACTCTCTCTCCTTCTCCGTTCTCACCTTCCAGCCATGTTTGATAACACTTACATTGCAACCGTCGGTGTTTAACTTCATGTCTGTTAGAGGGGCTAACATTTGTCTGTAGTCTGGGATGCTCTAAAGGAATGCTTCCAAATGAATTTGTCAAAAAGCAGTATTTCCTGTAACTGACACTGTCTTGGGTACATTTTCATAGATGATGGATTTGGTAGTTTGTTAGCAAGTGTCTTTGAGGTTGTTTGGTGCTTTCCTGGGTCTGAGGAACCTACGCTGATTGTGTGTGTGTGTGTGTGTGTGTGTGTGTGTGTGTGTGTGTGTGTGTGTGTGTGTGTGTTCTAACCACTGTTACATATGCACCTGATTCAGTTTGTCCACTGTGACCTGTGACTCACCTTTATGGCCCTTACCCACTGCTAGTTGTACGCCTTTAGTGTTTAATCAGATTTTTGCTGTAGTCTGAGACGTGGCAGGATTGCTTTAATGGAAGTCAGTACTGACGTGAAGTTGGAGCCACAGGACTAATTTCTGACACTTAACTTTTCTGTTATCATATACATACTGTACATATGTATCATTATCTGTTTTCTGTCTCTTCAGTTTTCTGTCTCTCCCTCTGTCCCATCGGTATCATTCATCAGGTTTTTTTTTCTGGTGTCCTCTCTTCCTCCGTCCAGAAGTGATGACACATGTCCTCTACTTCCTCTCAAATTCAACATTCAAAAATACATAAAGCTTTCTCAGATGCTTCCTCTCTGCTTGTATTACCAATGTCCAGGCTGAAAGCCGACACTGTGTTCTGATTCGGCATTTGAGTTCGCTAAAGAAAAAGCCACAGTCGAGGAGGTTTGTGCAGAGAAAGGGTTTAGCATTATAAGCCAAGGTTGTAGTATACTAATCCCACCCAATGCTATTTAGTTTGTCTGGCAGCCTTTCTGGCAGGACAACAAGGCAACAAACGATACTTTTTAGTCGGTTTGTTTACATAGGCGGCACAAATTGACTTATTTATGTATCAAAAAATAACGCTCCGGTTATGTAATGACTTCAGCCTGACGGCTGATTGGCACAAAATAGAAAAACGGCAACATTGTAATATAATTTCATTGTAACCAGTGTTCAGCTGATGGCTGTAAGTAATTAGCCATGTTGATGGACGGATTATGAGACAATGGGGCCCTTGGGCACGGAGATGTAAAGTAGGATTTAAGATTTTTTTTATTTACTTTCCCGTGGAGCAGAAGCACACTATCCTGGGAAATCCCGGGATATTGACTTGTTTTTAAGGTATAACTTCAGCTACCGCATTGTACATTATTCAAACACTAAATGCAACAAGGAGAAATGTGCATAAACCTATGGGTTCCCAACCTGACTGCTTTAGGGTATTAATAATTATTAAAGGTGCAGTAGGTAAGACTAATAAAACTACCTTTCTGTCATATTAGCTTTAACTGAGCCTATGTTCCAGTAGAACTACATGAAGCAAGTCATTTAAAATAAATCCAGCTCCTCTGGCTCCACCTACAGCTTGGAGTGGGATTTGCAAATATCCACAGCTCCCTGTTCAGATGCACCAATCAGGGCCAGGGGGGGTGTCTAACTGTTCAGATGAACCAATCAGGGCCAGGGGGAGGTGTCTAACTGCATGCCAATCACTGCTCATGCACACACATTAATTCTCCCTTGTGGGGGGAGGGGCTTAGGAGACCGTTTTGGGCTTTAGCGGAAAGGGGGGGGAGGGATTGAGAAGTTGTCGATGTTAAAAAATGTTGGCTATGTCCTGGATCTTCCCAATATAACGGATTGCACCGTTGCTGCATCCGGGGTTTAGTGCTGCCCAAAATCCACCTTTCCCAAAATAGATGGCCGTTGTAGCCAGACCATTATCGAGCGCTGACTATGCGCAGTGGAGATAAATCTGGCAATGCAAGGCTACCTGTGATCGGTCTGTCTAATCAGTTTCCCTGGATTAAAGCCTGATGTAAAATGCTGTGATGTTGGTTGAAAATCTGAACTTCAGTATTTAGCTCATGTTGGAGAGAAAGAGAGTCCAACTCCTTTTTTCAGAGCCTCCTGCCACTGCAGAGCCAAGCTGCCACTCCTCTCCATGAATATTTTACAAAATACTGTCAGACAATATATGAACTATTGTAGAATACCTGAAGTGGAGCTATTCAGCTCCATCACCAGAGACAGCCTCAAGACTGGACTTAACCGAAGGTGAGAGAGGGTGGTCGGGGTTATCCACGCTAGATAGCGGTGTGTTCAATGACCTCCTCTCCACCACAGCTTCAAATGTGTCCTGTTTGCAGCCACTACTGGTTTGCCAGCCTTCCTGATCAGTTACGATGTTTCTGTACTGCTGCTGAAAGAATCCAGCGAGAACAAAATGAAACGAGTGAGTTTTCTGCTGTGAGGTCTGAAGCTAATGGAATTTTCCATGTGGCTGCCGTCCGATAGGAACTGGATTGGCTAGCTCGCTCAGCTAGTTGCTCTTGACTTTTACACATGCATTTGCAAACAGCACACTGGTCCTGGTTTGTGGCATTTGTTGTACTTTTGCACGTGGGAATAGACTTACTTGCCTGCTCGCACATTTCTCCCACTCTTGGTCTTTCAGTTATGTTTGTTCACACAGCCAGAATAATTGTGGATTATTACACTTTTGCCAAGAATAGCAGAAACACAAGCAGGCAGGCACATTAGTCTTGGTGTAGGCCAGTTCACGCAAAACATAATTCCAAGCAGAGAACAGGAAATGTACGCGTTTGTGTGTCTTACCCACACACGTGCGCATGTGCCCTGGTCGTGCCTGGCGACCAGACGGGTTGCTGCATGAACGAGTGGGAGTAGAGG
Organism: Perca fluviatilis; assembly: GCF_010015445.1. NCBI lineage: Eukaryota > Metazoa > Chordata > Actinopteri > Perciformes > Percidae > Perca > Perca fluviatilis. Next base: position 1,040,380 of record NC_053116.1, read on the forward strand.
AAAGGAATGTGTGCGAGAGGGCCGGAGGGGAAGAGATGGTGTGTGTGTGAGAGAGAGAGAGAGAGAGAGAGAGACTCAGTGGGTTGCCATGAAAACAAGTGGGTGGAGAGAGTCATTTGTCAGTGGTGCTCAGTTTTTAACTCTGTTAAGTGTGATGACAGTACAATTTAGAGAGGGGTAAGAGAAAGTAAATCTCAACACCATCACTAGGCATGTATGTACTGAGCAACCCAGTTACTTCCAGTATGTGACGACAGCAAACCTTTGTTAGTCTTGTGCTCTTCTCTTTCTACATCATTTATACAATTAATTTCAACTGTGGTTCGGTTTCTCCAAATGAATCCTTGAGAAAGAATCATCCGGACGTAAAGGAGACAAAACCCCTTATTCTATTGAAACAAATGCAGCAGTTAACCAGTGAAGTGGTGTATGGATGAACGGTGTAATGCGACGGGCTGGTGTGTATGAAGTCATTGTGCTGTACAGTAAGCAGCATTGTGCTGATGCAAGTCAGAACATAGAGACTGGCCTTGTTTGGAGCACTGTCGTCTATAAGAAGAGAGCTGTCTCCACTAATTGTAATAGTGTTATAGTGGCTTTTATCATTTGACATGTTGAATTAGGGCTGGGCCATATGCAGGAAATCAGATATCACAATATTTTTGACCAAATACCTCAATGTCAATGTTGTGACGATATTGTAGGGTTGACAATTGTTGCATTGACAAAATATCTTCACACTTAGATTTTAGATCAATAATCATCAATAATGTGGATATAATGGCTAAGTGGGGAAAAGGTAAATAATAGAACAGCTACAACAGTCTGCATCTCCTCTACTGTGTGCATGAAGGTGTAGTCCCACTTGCACCAGCCCGCAAATATTTGCTCCATCTCTTACTTATGATATCAGCTGTTTTTGGTGGGCTCCACTCCCTGAGTCAGCTGGAGTAAATGCTAAGGTGCCGTCCTGTTGTTGCTTGCTGGGTTTGAGTTTGTCATATTATACTTTCAGCATATCTTTTTTTTTAGAATGCAGTACCTGTGAGGCTATTCTGGACAGCTGAATTATTATTAGCGGTTATTAGTGTTATTAGTACTAGTAGTCTGATTCCATTATAGCAGTTACACAGGTAGTAAAGGAATATGGATGGGTGAGTGCACACTCTAGTTTTTTTTATAATGGTTTATCACCATTGCTGTTATGGCCGATAACCAATATTTACTGATGTCAATATTCTCTGTATACATTTTTTTTATGATCATCACATTCTGTACGTACTGAAAAAAAAATCATGCTGAATTTGAAAAAGTAATGTCTTCCTTCCCATAAATCATAGATTAGATGTACATGTTAGAAAACACAAGTAACTAACTAAGTTTTAGGCTATTTTCTGACATGTAGCAAGTGTATTAACTTGACAAAAGTCCAGTTGAACTCACATCTGATGAAAAAATGACTAACATCGGCTGATATCGATATCATTGCTGGTATATCGTGCATTCCTACTAAATTCTGCTGAAGTGTAAACCGTTTCCCATCACACTGACCTCATTTTGTGTGTGGGTCATATTCAGTCTCCTGCAGTTCAAAAATCTATTTTTATTTTCTTAAATCATGCTCTTACATTCATTTTAGTTCTTCTTATTCTGTAGCAAGATGTCAAGTGATAATGTTATAGTTTTAGAATAGGCTTTTTTCCATCATTGAAAATATGGGGGAGACAACCAATGTTTGGTTGTATTAATCCTATGATTTTACGTTGTGTTATGACGTTAACACTTTCATTTCTCCTGTTCACCCCTTGTGGAAAAGCAAAATCTTCACATATTGTTTGAAGGCAAAAAGCCTTTAACCCTCCTGTTGTCCTCTGGTCAAATTTGACCCGTTTACAAAAACTTTCTATATCAGAACTATGACAAAAGAATGTTGAAAAAAGTGACAAATGTTGGAAAAAGCTACAAAAACACAGGGAAAAAATGGACAAAAACATTTTTTATTTTTATTTTTTAAACGCTGAAATAAGTGACCAAAACAATTGGAAAAAGTGACAAAAATCCCATGAAATGCATCACCAAAGGTGACAAAAACTTGTTATAATTGACCTGCTGCCCTTTGCCTTTGTTGTCCCCCCATCTCTCTCCCACCTTTCTTGTCTATCCACTGTCACTATAATAATGGGGGGGGGGGAAAACCCAAAATAATCTTTTTAAAAAACAAAAATCAATAAAGATTAGCAGCTGTACAACCCTGTAATTGTACTGACCTGTGTTGTGCTCTACTGTACTGTGAGTGTGTGTCTCTTATCCTGCTGTTGTGTCTTCAGATATCTGTCTGCCTCAGCCACTTTGGATGACATTGCCCGCTCTGAAGCGTGAGTTGACCCTTCTCTTTTGTGTTCTTGTTCAGTTTTTGTACATGGGCTAAGGTTTCTTTAAATTTTGGTTTGCTTTTTGGAGAGTCTCTCTCTCTCTCTCTCTCTCTCTCTCTCTCTCTCTCTCTCTCTCTCTCTCTCTCTCTCTCTCTCTCTCTCTCTCTCTCTCTTTCTTTTTGATTATCCATCTTTGTTTTTCTTCATGCTGTTATGGTGTGGCTGTTGACTTCAGGAAATTTGTTCTGAAATTTTAGTTTCATAACAACTAAAACCTCCTTATTTTTGAAATGAGCACTGCTTAAATAAGATAAGAGAGACTTTATTAATCCCACACTGGGGAAATTCCTGTACTACAGCAGCTCAAAAGAAAAACAACGTACACACATCCGACTAACACAAATACACATTGAGTAGACATAGGGGACTGCAGATGGAAACTAGCATTAGCTAACTCTGGTACAAAACATCTTTTCGTAAGATTAATGTATTTTGTACATTGTCCCTGACAAATAAAACAAATTAAATAAATAAATAGGAGGAAAAATATACAAAGTATAAGAAATGAAAAAAAAAGAATTAGATATAATTATAGTAATAAAACAAACATATTTACACAATAAACACCCTTATATAACCAGATGGTATATGAACACAGATATACAGATGAATAGAAATGAAATATTGCACAGTTGGAGGTAACACAGTGATAAATAAATAAGCGTAGTGCAGAATATTGTCCAGTGATGGCTCATATTGCAGAAACAGCTAGCAGTGATGAAATGGTATACACTTCTGCGAGTGTGCCTTTAGTGTGGAAGGTCAGCCATGTTGATGGACACTGTTGGGTGTGTTGGTTCTCAGCCACGCCCACTTATCTCCAAAGTTGGATTTGCTCAGCCTCTGTGGACCCTCTGCCGCGGAGACTTGCTGTGGGTCTGGGTGGGTCAGCTGATCCTGATGCTGGCTTTCACCCAAGATGTGATGCCAGTGCACGTTGTTCTTTGTGCATACAGCCTGTCAGGGAGTGTTTATTAGCCTTTTGGTTGTTTTTGCCAGTTTGGATGTTTTTGATTGGTACATATTTCTGAGCATTTGGTTGTATTGGGATCAGAATACTTCACTGATCCCCCTCAGAGGGGGGGGCGGGTGTATATATTTGTGTGTGTGAATGAAAATTTTTGTCTCATTTTCATTGAAAAATATTAAAATGAAAATGATTGTAGTTTTTGCGAGGATCTGTACCAAACAAAGGATTTTTTTCAGATTTTTAAAGATCATTTTTTGGAGGCTTTTCCCTTTATTCAATAGTGACAGTGGATAGACAAGACAGGGGGAGAGGGGATGACACACAGCAAAGGACAGCAGGTCGGATTCGAACCTGGGCCGCTGCAAAGGACTCAGCCTACGTGAATGGTTAGACACGTGTTTTGCCTTTAACAAATATTGCGCCGCAATTTTTTTTGTATGGGAAACACTATATGTAACCCCCACTGTAAGCCATGGGATTTGTCAGCATGATTGTGCTATCATGCACTCTTCCATCTCAGTGAAATAAACCATGCTCGCCACCATCCCACGCTCTTTGGCTGCAGTGGGACATGCTGAATCATAGCTGCCATTAATACTGCTGGGGGTTCTCTCCGTGCTTCTGTAATCTGACATGAACTAACTCTTCTTAGAAACGGCAGAGGCTGGAAAAAGGAATCCCTTCTGCTTGTTGTAAATGATCGTAAGCTGTCAAATGTTGGCGTACTTTTTTCTCCATACACCAGCCTTTTGGCACTTTGTTGCTGTGGCCTACATTCCTGTGACTGTATTTCTGTGTGAGTACCCATTTGGGTGGTGAATACTGCACTTTTTATTTGTTGGGTGAAGCAGTAACTTAAATCTGTTAGCTTTTGTGTTTTACTGTGGTCAAATGGTTTGGGCTAATTTACCTCCTGTCTCTTTCACCCCCCCCCCGTCCATCTCCCTCTCCCATCCATCTGCCTTGTTTTTCTCCATTTTGTTTCTTTCTGCTCGCCGTCTGTCTTTTCTTTCCTCTATCCATCCTCCTTCCCTCTTTCTCGCTGTGCTGTCCTCTTTACCTTCTCTTTTCCCTCCTGTCACCATCCTACATCTTTCTTTTTCATTCCTTCTCAATCCTATGGCCTCCTCCTCTTCATTCTTCTTTGTTCCATTGTTCTCTTTCCATTCTCCTGTTCCCTCCTTCCCTTCATCCTTCCACCCATTCATCTCTCTTTCTTTCTTTTCTTTCTCTCTCTCTCTCTCTCTCTCTCTCTCTCTCTCTGTCTCTGTCTCTGTCTCTCTCTCTCTCTCTCTCTCTCTCTCTCTCTCTCTCTCTCTCTCTCTCTCTCTCCCTCTCCCTCCCTCCTCTCTGCAGATACAAGAAGACTCAGGAGACTCTTTCCCAGGCGGGACAGAAGACTAGTGCAGCTCTCACTACAGTGGGCACGGTCATCAGCAAGAGACTGGGCGACATGAGGTATGATGCGGCAGAGCCAAAATGGCCGACACTCGGGCTAGCCGACAAGAACAAATGAGCGGAGTGGTATGATCCCAAGCCTTGGATATCCTACAAAAGATCCATATTTTATTCTGGAACAAGAGAGTGAAGTAGATGGTTTGAGTATTTGAAAATGTATCAAGGTTATATGCTTGCATTTCACAGCTGCATATACACACAACACCACCAAATACACAAGCGCACTGCAAATACGCTGAAAGCGATGCAAAGAAAGTACATCCATTCCCAGAAAAAGCAAATGAAGGGGTAAGATTAAATTGCAGTCGTTTGGCCCCGGCTCAGTATCCTGTATTTGTCTCCACTCCATTCCTTCCACTGTTCCATTTCCTCTCCTTCCTTACTCCACCCATCTTTAATCATCCATCCACTCCATCTTTCCTCTTTCCATTCCACCTCCTTCTTTCCTTCTATTATGTGTATCTTCCTTTCTCCTCTATAATCTTTCCATTGCCTCCATTCCTCCACCTTTATTTTCACTATTTCTCTATATTCATGTCCACTCCACCATTTCTCTTCCATCTCTCTCTCTCCTTAACTCCCTTCTTTGTCCAATTCCATTCTATTCACCTCATTCAAATCCCTCCAACCAAATATTCCTTTCCTAAATCTCCTATTATATCCATTCATTTCCTTCCACCATCCATCTTTTCTGTCTTCCATTCCATATATTTCCATTCCATCCACCATTCCATTCCATTCCTTTCCTTCCATTATGTCCTTTCAATTACTACTACCCCTTCTTTCTTATATTCATCTTTCTATCTATTATATTTCCATTTCTATTCCATTATTTGTTTTTTTTGTCTGTTTATGTCTACCATATCCATTCCCTATTCTTCATATTTCTTTCATGTCCATTTCCACACTGCTTCCTGGTCACCGTATCTTTCTTTATCTACTTCATTTCATTTCCCCTCCACTGTGTTTGTGTCCTTCTACTACTTCTCTCTCTGTCTCTCTCCTCTACCTTTCATTCCATCCTCCTCCTCTCCGTCTCTTTCTACCCCTTCCTACAAGCCTTTTCTTCTTTTCCTGCTCCACTCTTTTTTTTCTCTACCATACATTCTCCTTCCATGTTCCTTCTGTGCCTTTTATGTGCTTTTCTTTTTTTCTCTTTTTTCTCTCTCCATTGTTCTCTCTCTCTCTCTGCTCTCTTTTCCTCTCTCCTGCTCTCTTCCTCTCTCTCTCTCTCCTCTCTCCTGTCTCTGTGTCTCTCTCTCTCTCTCTCTGTGTCTCTGTGGTGTGCATGTGTGCTGCGTGTCGTGTGTGTGTGTGTGTGTGGGGCCGTGTGTGTGTGCTGTGTGTGTGTGTGGTGTGGTGTGTCTGGTGTGTGTCTCTGCTCTCTCTCTCTCTTTTCCTCTGCTGTCTGTGTGCGTGTGTGTGTGCTGTGTGTCTCTCTCTGTGTCTTCTCTGTCTCTCTGTCTCTCTCTCTTCTCTCTGTCTCTCTCTCTGTCTCTCTGTGTGTCTCTCTCTCTCTCTCTCTCTCTGTCTCTGTGTCTTTTGTGTGTGTGTGTGCTGTGTGTGTGTGGGGGGTGTGTGTGGTGTGTGTGTGTGTGTTGTGTGTGTGTGTGTGTGTGTATGTATGTGTGTGTGTGTGTGTGTGTTGGTGTGATGATGTGTGTGTGTGTGTGTGTGTATGTATGTGGTGTGTGATTAGTGTGGCA